>NW_020710047.1:0-4531 GCF_002925995.2 Terrapene triunguis
TCTCTGTACACAGGAGAGCTGTTTCCCTTCCCTTTATAGTTATGACAGTAACAGAAGAATTGCCTCTGTGATAAAAAGAAATGCTGTGAGAGACCCTAAACCTAAACCTATATGGTAATTACCACAACCCAAATACCCAAAAGACAAGAATACTTGACACTAAACAAGTCAAAAAAATAACAAGACCAAATACATAGGCCAGGTCGGCCTTCTGTGAGAAAATAAAACCAATGTTCAGGGTTTTCGCAGGGAGTATGCTGTGACTGTTCAGAAAGATCACAACGCATTCCCAGTGATCCTTACGGTCTTTTGAATAGCAGCTTAAGTCCCAAATCGTCGCTAGCAGTCTTCTCCGCAGGCTGGACAGTCCACTGTTTAGGAGCAGGCACTGCTTTCAGTCGAGAGTGATGAATCCAGTTCTTGTGTCCTTCGACCTTTGCCGCTGTATGGGAAACAAGCAGGACGGTGTGGGGTCCCTTCCACTTCTCTTGGAGAGGCTCGTCCTTCCAGGTCCGCACGAGAACGGAGTCACCAGGCTGCAGGGAGTGGACCCGAGTATCCAGCAGAAGAGGCTGTGAATCTTTGGTGTACCTGTGAAGAAAAGAAAGAACAGCAGACAGAGGGCACATGTACTGAGACAAAAAAAACCACACCCCACTTCCCATTCCCCTGCCAGAACTGGGGTACCATTCATAGGCCATGCTCTTCCAAACATAATCTCGAAGGGACTAAGCCCTATCCTACCCTTAGGGAGAGCACAAATGCGAAGTAACACAAAGGGCAAGGCATCAGGCCACTTAAGAGATGCCTCCTGACAGACCTTTGAGAGGTGTCGCTTGAGTGTCTGATTTGTGCGTTCCACTACTCCACTGGCTTGTGGTCGCCAGGGTGTGTGGAGTTTCCAGGGGATCTGCAGAGCACTTGATATCTTTTGAACCACTTTGAGATGTGAAGTGTGTTCCATTATCAGATTCCATCCACTGAGGAAGGCCGAAGCGAGGAATGATTTCCTTGACAAACTTAAGAGCCACTGTCTTGGCAGTGTTGTTACGACATGGGAAGGCCTCAGGCCATCCGCTGAATCGATCCACTAAGACAAGGAGGTACCTGTACCCTTGGGTCCTGGGCAACTCAGTAAAGTCTATTTGCCACACCAATCCTGGGCCTGGGGTAGGTTCCAGGGTGGCTGGTGGCACTGCTACTCCTGGTCGAGGGTTATTCTTTTGGCAGATTAAACATTCAGCTTGTACCTGTGATGCCAGGGGTTTAAGTCCAGAGGTTAGAAAATATTTATTCATGAGCTGGGTAAGAGCCTCTTTGCCTGCGTGTGTGGTTTGATGCAGTTCCTGCAACACTGGTTGAATCAAGCCCTTGGGCAGGAGGATTTTTCCCTCTGTGGAATAAAGCCATCCCTCCTTTTCCTGGAGACCGAGACTGTCAGCCAGGTTTCTGTCCTCTTGGGAGTACTGAGGGGCTGCAAGCTCACCCACTGATGGGATGGGGGCATGCATTTGGGCATTCTCCTCTGCTGGTAAACTCTCAGCTTCCACGGTATCATGAAGAGACACAATAGCATAACCAGCCCTCCTTTGCCCATCCACAACAGTACTACTTCCATCTGTATATCATTCCAAGTCAGCATTTGGGAGTGGCTGATCTTTTAGATCTGGGCGACTAGAATACTGAACATCTATGATTTCTAAACAGTCATGTTCCTGCTTCTCTGTCTCTGATAGCAGGGTAGCTGGATTAAGGGAGGGACAGATCTGTAGGGTGACTTCAGGATTCTCTAACAGCTTCACCTGGTACCGACCAACCCGAGCCTGTGTGAGCCAAAGACCACCCTTAGTGTCCAGCAGGGCTCGGACCATATGGGGAACACCTACTTGCACAGTTCCTCCCAGTGTCAGTTTCCAGCTTCTCCCAAGCACTAGAGCAGTAGCTGCGACCGCCCTCAAACAGGCTGGTCATCCCTTTGAAACTTGATCCAGTTGTTTAGAAAAGTATGCCACAGGACGCTTCCAGGCACCTAGTAACTGAAAT
Source organism: Terrapene triunguis (assembly GCF_002925995.2). NCBI lineage: Eukaryota > Metazoa > Chordata > Testudines > Emydidae > Terrapene > Terrapene triunguis. The sequence goes on from NW_020710047.1 coordinate 2,044, forward strand.
GCTCTGTCCGCTTCTGGGGACCAGTGAAAGGGGTCATGTTCAGCTCCCTTAACACATTCATACAAAGGTTTAGCCCACAGTCCAAACTCTGGAATCCATATTCTGCAAAAGCCTGCCATGCCCAGGAATGCCCTAAGCCAACGGTTGCTGGGGATGGGAACTTGGCAGATAGCCTCCTTCCTTTCGTTTGAGAGCTGTCTCTCTCCCTGCCTGATGTGAAATCCCAGATATTGAACCTCTAAAAGAGCAATTTGGGCTTTGTTTTGAGATACCCTGTATCCTTGCAGTCCAATAAAGTTTAGGAGACTCACAGTAGCTCTGAGACAAGGGATTAGACCCACAGCAGCAATTAACAAATTATCCCACTCCTCCAAGTCTCTGGCCAAAGCCTGTCGGGACAGAGTGGGGGAATTTTTAAATCCTTGAGCCAATACTGTTCAACAAAACTGCCTTTTAACCCTTCTGTTGTCCTCATTATGCCTTGCAGTATTTTGCTGATCTCAGTTGCTTGGGCACATTCAGCCCCCCTTCCTCTTGGCTGCCAGCAAAGTCTTGGCTGTGAACACTGACCTTGGACTGAGGACAGCTTGACTGAGCTTGCTAGCTGTATTTTCCTCTCAGTTAACTCATTCTGTGCTTTTTCCTCTTCTCCCTTTCTCGGCTTCTTCTAACTTCCAAAGGAACCTTCCACTCTTCACTCATACACCTTTTCTCCAACCATTAACACATACTTATTGCCATCATAGGGGTACCTTCCCTTTCAGGGCATTCATTTTTCCAGTGTCCCTCCTTACGGCATATGGCACACTGGTTGCGACCCAGGCGCCTTTCCTGGGGCCCAGGGCGTCCACATCCACGGCCTCTCATTCCCCGGCCCCTTCCACCTTTCTGTGGCCTTACTTTGCCGCCGACCTGCACCGCTGCTACCATCATTTTTACTTGCCTTTTTTCCTTCTCTCCCTCTCTAAGGCTATAAGCCCTATTTGCAGTCTCCAAAATCTGAGCCATAGACATTCCCATTAAATCCTCCTTCTTCTGCAATTTCCTTTTAATATCAGGGGCCACACGGCTGGTGAAGATACCCTTTATAATTGCCTCAGTTGCCTGATCATCTGGGTTTGCACTAGTAGTTTGCCTGATGGTATCCCGAATACGCTGCAGGAAAGCCCCTGGACTTTCTTTTGAGTCCTGGGTTAGTTCATAAGGCTTAGCCCAATTGTTATGCCTGACAGCTGAGTGTCGGAGACCATGCATAAGCAGTTCCTTATAGGAGTTAAGCAGCCTCAGATCCCCCTCCTCATTCGGATTCCAGTGGGGGTCCCCTAGGGGGACAGCGACATCCGGCAACGGCTTGCCTTCTCTATCCCCATCATGCCTTTTCTGTGCCTCCTCCCTAGCCTTAGCTATAACCTGATTCCGCTCCACTTCAGACAACAGGGTTCTCATAAGTATATTACAATCATCCCAGTCAGACTTATTGCTAACTAGACACCCTTCAAAGAAAGAAATGAACTTGCTTGGATTCGTTGAGAATTCTCCTGCCTCTGCCTTGAAAAGCAGCCAGATGTTAAAAGCAACATGAGATACACTGACACAAGATCCTGTGCTCCTGGACGGGCTACCACACTCTCAGTAATCAACAGATACAATCCCACGGGGGGGGGTACTCTCTAAAGCCTGTGGGGGTGGAGGAGCCGAAGGGGACACCGATTCTGGCATTACAACAGTGGGGGGGTTCTGGGGTTTAGCAGCCAATACTACCGAGCCTGTCGGAGTCAAATGGCACTTGAACAAAATATCAGTCCTATTTCTTAACACCATAAACGTATACGCATAGAGATGTTCATTCCCTTTTACCTGTTCTCTGACAAAACAAAAGCAACTGAAGGATCATGTTGCAATTAAGTGATCCTTCCGGTGGCCACCTTTCTTGGCACTCCAGCTGATACTGAGGCCAATCAACTGTACAGAACCTTTTCCAATTTACTTTTAATTAACTGATCAGATCCAAACACTTTCCAGTTCACCAGAATGCATTCTAAGAGTATACACTGTACCCTGCCGGCTGTACTCTGTCCCTGCCCCATACTGAGGGAGACTCTGGGCGTCCCCAGGTCAAAACAGGCAGACACTGGGCGTCCCCAGGTCAAAACAGATAAAGTCCCCACTGGACTGTTCCTACCTTATCCAAGGGTCCGGTTCTGCACCATCGCCCTCTCCACGGGACCAGTTCCCCACCGTCGCCCGCAGCTGCTTCTCCACTGTCTGTCTGCGTTGCACCGTCGTGCCCTCCGGGGTCAAGCAAACCACGTCTCTGCCGAGGCCCCCGATGAAGTCACCGGTGCGCGCTGGGCGTCGGTCGTCGCTGTAATCTGTCGGCCACCAGGAGGGATCCGGGCAAGGCTAAATTTCAGCCTCGAGCCCACCCAGGGACGCCAAAAACTGTTACCGCCTGAGGGGCTCGAGGCGGACTTCAAATGGTCCGTTG
>NW_020710048.1:0-6216 GCF_002925995.2 Terrapene triunguis
TGCCTTGGGGATATATGGGAAAACAGCTGCATATACTTGTGAGCCAATTAGCAAATAGCTGACATGGTTAAATGCAAGATTAAATACATGTCCTTGATTTTATTTAAATCTTTAGGCCTTTTCCATTAAATCTCCCCCCTTAAAAGCATTTTAAGAGCTTATGGCCCTTGTTCCTCAGTTCCTTTTGGCTGGTATAATATCATCATTTGTTGATATGTAACCTGACTAGCCAGTCTTCGGACTACCGCAACCAAGCAAGGGGTAAAGCAAGCGAGAGTTAATAGGGTGGTAACAAAGAATATAAAAAGGAGAAAACCTTTTCGTAGCCATCCCAATTGTGGCAGCCAGGAGGTAAACCAATCTGTGTCCCACCCACCCCAGGTCTGTACTGGGACATGGGCTATCTTTCTCATTTCCTTTGTTAACTGCTTTACTGCCTGGCCATTATCGTCTATTTGTAAGCAGCAGTTAGACTCATTTAGTTTTGCACAGAGTCCTTCTTCCTCTGCTAGCAAGTAGTTAAGAGCTATGTGGTGTTGAAGAATTGCATGTCTCATTTGAGTCAATTGATCGGCCAAAAGGTCCAGTGCTGCGGCTGTTTGGTTGGTTAATATTTCCAAGATAGCCTGCAGCCTAATGATTCGGTTTAGATTATAGATTGGTTCCCTAGCCCCTGTTACTAGCTCACTAGGGTTCCAGGTGGCCGGTCCATAATGTTTGATAATTCTTTCAGGGGGCCATTCCTGAGCTCCCCCAAGTTTGGGAACTCCAGGCAGTCAAAGTGGAGTCCACAAACCGTTTTTCTCTAATTAATTCATCATAAACTTTAACTCCCAATTTATTTCCTTGGTTTTGAGGCAGTAAAAAGAATAGAGGCCTAATATATCCTACGTAACATATTCCTGACCAGTTTGGAGGCAATCTGCGATAAGCATAGGATCCACAGATCCAATAATGGCCTTTCAAGGCCCAGATTCCATTAGCAAAGGGGCCATCCCAGGTCTCGGGGTAGTCTGCGGGGCCCGGCTCCTCATAATACAAAGCGTTACCTGATTCTATGGGCCCCCCGAGAAAATTATCTACGTCCGGATTACAGTAATCACATTTCCATGCCCCAGCCCCTGCCTTCCAAACACAATTGCAACCAAATTTTGGGCTATTGGTACTAGACCAAAATTGTTTAAAATGGGTCACTCGGGTTCCATTAGGGTGCTGCCATGCCCACTGATACCATCGTACCACGTGGTCCTTACTAGTGGTGTTATCTCGCTGGCAACTTAAAAAAAGAGGGCATCAAAGTACCCATCCAATCCTACTGCCTTACAACCATCGCTCCTATGATTCCAGTAGGAACATCTTACCCAGCTATTGTTAGTTAGCTTTACATGGGTATGGTTCCATCGTCCTTGATACTTAAAACAGTCATACGGGCGACAGTAGGGATCCCAGCAATCAAATCCTAGAGATAAAGTCCAGTTGCATGTACTTTCCCCTACATACTTTCCCTCGCGTCTTGTTCGATTAAGGCAAAAGACACCCATTCCAGTAGAATAGAGCCGCCAAGGGCCACTATCCTCAGTCCACCTTCCCGTTCCCTTATGCACTATGCTTAAGCTGCTTAGCCACCATTTGGGCTGTACTGGCTGGGCTATCCAGGGCCATTCATTTAATTCTCCTGGACCGCCACATACCCAACAATTGATAAGATTAAAGGAACCTGCTATTATTTCCCCTAGTTGCAAAAACCTATTTTTCCAACTATATGAATAACTGAACATACATAACAGAAATACAAAGGATAGTTTCATTGTCCCTTTCTCCTAAATAGTCCCTTTAGTCCCTCTAGTCCTTGGTACTCCCAGGTGGAGTCTTCACCTGTGCCACCCCGGGCTTCCGGAGCCGGAGCGGGCAGAGGGCTGTTGTCCTCTTCGGTTGTGTTGCTCTCCGGGTTTGGATTCAGAAACCGCTTTACTCGTGTATGATTTGTCCACTTGTCGCTCCCGAGGACCTTAACGGCGGCCTGGCTGATGAGCGATACAGTGTGCGAACCGTCCCACCGTGGCGCGAGGGGGTCACGCTTCCACTTTTTGATAAGGACTTGATCACCAGTCTGGAAGGAATGCACGGGTTGATCCAAGGGAAGAGTCTGGAAAGGCGCCGCGTATCGATGTAACTGAAACAAAACAGATTGTAGCGCAGAAACCTGTTTCCACAAGGAGTCATTCCCTACTTCCCAGTTTACATCCTCTCGGTACCCCGGGATGAGTACTCGGGGAGGGAACCCAAAAACCAGTTCAAAGGGTGAAAGTTTCAGACCCTTACGCGGGGCCCTCCGAATGCGGGTAAGGGCAAGTGGCAGAGCATCAAGCCACTTTAAACCGGACTCCATACACAGTTTTGTGAGAGTATCTTTGAGAGTTCTATTCATTCTCTCTACTTGGCCCGAGCTCTGCGGTCTCCAAGGTGTATGCAATTTCCATTGGATACCGAGGGCCCGCGACACCTGCTGAACCACCTGGGAGATAAAATGGCTTCCCCGGGAATCCGGGAGAGCTAAAGCAGGAGGCTGAACTAAGGCCTTTTTAAGCTCTTGAAATGCTTTTTCTTTTTCCTTGGTCCATGACCAGTGGAGCAGACCCTCTTTAGTAAGGGACTCGTATAGTGGTCTGGCCTTCCCTCCATAGTCAGGGATCCAAAGCCGGCAAAAACCGGTTAGTCCTAGGAAAGCCCTCAACTCTCTGGGGCTTCAGGGTTGAGGGCTCTCGAGTATAACTTGGATCCTGTCTTTACCCAAGCTACGACATCCCTGACAAAGATGATACTCGAGAAAAGTGACCTGCTGTTTAACCAATTGAGCTTTTTCCCTGGAAACCTTGTACCCCTGAGCTCCAAGAAAATTAAGGAGTTCTATAGTCTGCTCTCTACAAGCTGTCTCTGTCTCAGTACTTAAGAGCAGATCATCACAATACTGAACTATGTTGCACAAGGGGTGTCTAGCCAGGAACGGGGCAAGATCTCTTTTTAGCTGGCTGCCGAAAATCTCGGGGGCACAGGTCAGTCCCTGGGGGACAACAGTCCAGAGATACTGAGCCTTGTAATGGGTATCTGGGTCCTCCCATTCAAAGGCAAACAGTTTCTGAGACTCCTGATCAAAGGGTATAGAGTCTCCTCTAGATCAAGGGGCATCTTTTAAATCTATTACAGAGAACCAGCTGTGGTCCTTGGGGACTTGGCCCAAGATAGTATGAGGGTTTGGGACAACTGGATAGGGGGCCTCTATTAACTTATTAACCTGTCTTAGGTCCTGGACCAATCGATACTGCCCATTAGGCTTAGGCACTCCCATTATCGGAGTATTGTACGGGGAAGTGCCTTCCCTTAGCCAGCCGTACTGCAAAAACTTTTGAATCAGAGGCTTCAACCCGATCCGAGTGGTTAACTTAAGGGGGTATTGTCGAATTCGAACTGGGCGGCTTCCTTCCTTAAGGGAAATATGTACTGGTAGAGCGTTTTGAGCCCTCACAAAGCCTCCCTCCTCAGCCCAGACCTTAGAGTTAACCCCCGGCAGCTGGTCCCTCTCACTCTCCGGCTGCGCCGGGGGAGGATTTTCAGCATTCAGAAGGGCCATTTGATAGTTAGAAATTTGTTGTTTAGGGAGCCTAACTTCCATAGTCCCATTATTATTGAACGAGATTTCTGCCTGTATTTTAGTAAGCACATCTCGTCCTAGCAGCGCAATGGGACAGGAAGGGCTACAAACGAATTGGTAGGAAATATGATGGTCCCCTACTCTCACTAGGAGGGGAAGAGTTTTTTCCAATTTTATGTTTTGTCCCTCCTCTTTACAGATAGCACATTGGTTTCGTCCCAAAAGGGGGCCCTTTCCCTTCCCCTGTGGTCCTGTTCGCCCCTTAGTTTTGCCCCCGCTTTCTCACTTCCCTCCCTCAGGGCCATCGCTAGCTTGCGGGCCCCCTTTTTCCGTTCCTCATCGTCTCTGTGATCATAAACCTTTAACGCAATCTCCAAGAGCTCCTCTATATTTTTACCCGATGCCCCGTCTAATTTCTGCAACTTTTTCCTAATGTCCTCATTATGCCTTGCAGTATTTTGCAGATCTCACAGTTGCTTGGGCACATTCAGGCCCCCCCTTTCTCTTGGTTGTCAGCAAAGTCTTGGCTGCGTACAATGTCCTTGGACTGAGGCCAGCTGTATTTTCCTCTCAGTTAACTCATTCTGTGCTTTTTCCTCTTTCCTCTTTCTCGGCTTCTTTTAACTTCCAAAGGAACCTTCCACTCTTCACTCATACACCTTTTCTCCAACCATTAACACATACACATTACCATCATACACCTTTCCAGTAACAACTTCTGTACAGAACTTTGAAGCAACAAACCAGGACGAGCACACTCACTTCTGAGGATTCCACTCTGTACAACCTCTGGTGTCCAATAGCTTTCCCTTTTAAACCTTAAATGCCTTCCCCGTCTTCCTTCTTAGCCTTGGCTATAACCTGATTCCGCTCCACTTCAGACAACAGGGTTCTCATAAGTATATTACAGTCATCCCAGTCAGGCTTATGGCTAGCTAGACAACCTTCAAAGATAGAAATGAACTTGCTTGGATTCGTTGAGAATTCTCCTGCCTCTATCTTAAAAGCAGCCAGATGTTAAAAGCAACATGAGAATACACTGACACTATCTGTGCTGGCCGTTCCTGTGTTCCGGGGCGGGCTACCACACTCTCAGTCCAGCAAAACTGCTTTTTAACCCTTTGTTGGGGTATCCCTTTCAGGGGAAGGGGACTGTTCTGGCAGGACCGGAGGGCCAGGATACACTGGAGGAGGGGGCATAGGATCAGGGGCAGAAGGAATTACAACTGGTGGACAGGGTTTCTTAACAGGGGGACGACCAAGGTGCCTAACAGGGGCACGGGCCATTAAGGCCCCAATGGCTTGTGCTCTACATTTTTGCAGCCAGGCGGGGGGGATTGGCTGCAAGATCCTGCCAAATATCTATATAGGGAAACTGGTCCCAATGTCCATCCCTAGTTACAATGCCATGCACAGCTTGCACAGTTTTTAATTTAAGTGTTCCCCCAATGGGCCATTCCACCCCAAATGTCGTCCATTCCACAGTACAGAATTTTATCAAATCATCTTTACATAATACCATTCCATAATCAGCCTGGCGTCTAAACGCCTTCCAATTATTTAACATACATTCCAAGGGTGTCCCAGCATATGTGCTTTGTCCGGACCCCATTATGCTCGTGTCTAATTAAACCTGGTCACGGGTTCGACCGACCCCCCCCTTGCGATCAAGATATCCTGGTCACGGGGTTTCCCCTCGCAGGAGTCTCGGTGCGGCTAGAGTCGGTTTAAGTCCTAGACCTGGTTATTACAATTTTGGCTTCCAGCATATCATTAGTATGAAAAAGAACAATATCCCTGCCAAGAATAAAAGCAAGCCCTGGGGTTTTTCTACGTCCCAGTAATTGTCCAGTACAGCCCACGGACTAGTGAAGTTAGTAAAATTATTTATTAGCCGTTGCCTGGTTTAGTTATCATGTTCACAAAACATTTGTCCACCTACAATACCTTCCCACACAGGGATTACCTAAAGGGTCCAATCTACACTGCGGGGGCGTTATCCCTCAAACCCAAGAGGTAAACGCACTTACCGCCCGGAGTGGCCGCGTCCGGCTGTTGGACCTTCCCCTTCTTCTGGTACCGTCTTATCTCCGTGTCGTTAGGAGTTCTCTTTAGAGAGGACACAGCCGTCCCGACCGATGGTGACGACCCGAGGCCCGAGCAAACCAACAGCTCGAGTTGGCCACTCCTCGGAATCGCCCTCGGTCGTCGGTCAGTGTCCTCTACAGGGAGAGAAGTCCCAGCGGAGTTGCCAATTTGTTAGCCAAACAGGGCCCGTTTCCCCCCGGAGCTTACCTAATTACACCAAGGAGGCACGGAGAGACAAAAAGACGGGTACCAGGTCCTTTATTGATCAGTCAGCTGAGTGGGTGCTCTTATCGGCTCATGCCAGAAGAGAGACACACCTTTCATGGCCGCAATCGGCCCTTTTTATAAGCAGTAACAAACAACTTAGCCTTCATTCCCTTTGCGTCATTATGCTGACCTATAGATAACAGGTTACACAGAATACATATATTTTTTTGGGGAAGGGGATACAAGAGACATCTGTTGCGGATACATTTGTC
>NW_020710049.1:0-2110 GCF_002925995.2 Terrapene triunguis
GATAGATAGATAGATAGATAGATAGATAGATAGATAGATAGAGGGGGTGTACGGGGATAGATAGATAGATAGATAGATAGATAGATGGGGTGTATGGAGATAGATAGATAGATGGAGGTGCTGGGATGGTGGATGGCTGCCAGGCAAACAGTGGCACCCGGTATTAATGTGATGGGAGCGTGTGCAATGCATGCGAGTGAGGCAGGAGCAGAGGGCGTCCCTGTACTTTGATTTCCTTCCCCAAACTTGACCCTCTGACCGAGCGGCTCACATTGCTCTGAGCCAAATTGCCTTGCTGGGCAGATGCCAGGCACTGCCCCTGCCCCGTGCTCGGGAACAGCCGAGAGGACGGGGCTGTGATAGTGGATCAGACGTTCCCTGTTTGCCAGAGAGGCTGGGACGAGAGAGAGCGAGAGATGACATGAAAAACACCTTTATTCCCATAAAAATCGCATTCAAAACGATGAAAAATGCTCTAAAATTACACTCTATACCCCCAAAAGATGGGAGTAAACTAAAGCACAACATGGCTTCAGTGAACATTAAACGTGGCTCACTAAAGCAGCAACATCAAAGTTCACCCGAACAATTGTTAACGGACCAAAAAGTGTCCAGGTTACACGTCAATTTATACAAGGGGTAATGGACCCACAACCGGGCCTGGCACGTCCCATCCCTATACCCCGAGGCCGGGCTGTTCTGGTGAGATTTCGAAATGGCTAGTTTTGCCTGACCCAGCAAAAAGGGAACCAGGCAGGCAAATGGCCAGATGCGAGCTCTGTATCTCAATCCGCGAAGGGCTGAAAAGCGGCTGCGATAAACAAAAAGAGGAATCAGGCCTGAGCAACGTAGGTGTCGAAAGCCGGCTAGAAAGGGAACGTGGCGCAGACACCTCCGGGGTGAGAGGGGGCATGCAGCGATAAGTTGCTGCCATGTTATGCAGGACAGAGCAGCCGGAGGAGGAGGTTTGTACATCACCCGAGCTGGGGACAGAGAGTCACCCAGGGGCATCCTCCAGGCTGTATCAGGGCGATCAGAGAGGGTGGCAAACTGCCCCACACGCTGTAGACCTGCTTCTTGATTTCCTTCCAGGAAAGCAGTCTGCCTGGTTGCACAAGGATCGTCCACAGACGGGGAGAAGCTAGCTAGTGAGGGGGACAAAGGGATGCCCCCTAGAAGAACAACTCCTGCAATAACTGCCTGCAAATATTCAGCAGCCCACTGAACGGGAATGGTGGCAGTAACTGTTTAAAAAAACAGTTAATATCCCTCTGAATCCGGTGCAAAAGGCCCAGGAGAGGGTCCAGCCATGCTAGCCGGTGCCCCGACTCTGAGGTCACAAGATGGTTGGCAATCCAAACCTGTCCCAGAAAGAAAGAAAGAAAGAAAGAAAGAAAGAAAGAAAAGTGAGTGTGTTTGGAGATTAGATAGATAGAGGGGTGTATGGGGTTAGATAGATATTTAGATAGAGGGGGTGTATGGGGTTAGATCGATAGATAGATAGATAGATAGATAGATAGAGGCGGTGTATGGGGATAGATAGATATTTAGATAGAGGGGGTGTATTGGGTTAGATCGATAGATAGATAGAAAGAGGCGGTGTATGGGGATAGATAGATATTTAGATAGAGGGGGTGTATGGGGTTAGATAGATAGATAGATAGATAGAAAGAGGTGGTGTATGGGGATAGATAGATATTTAGATAGAGGGGGTGTATGGGGTTAGATCGATAGATAGATAGATAGATAGATAGATAGAGGCGGTGTATGGGGATAGATAGATATTTAGATAGAGGTGGTGTATGGGGTTAGATCGATAGATAGATAGATAGCTAGATAGATAGAGGCGGTGTATGGGGATAGATAGACGGTGTGCTGGGGGAGGGGGCGTAGCAGAGGTGAGCTGGGGTGGGGAGCCCTGCGGCAGCTCCCTCCCCCCCGCCCTGAGGCACCCCGCGGCAGCTCCCCACCCCCCCAGCCTGGGGAGCCGTGCGGCAGCTCCCCACCCCAGCTCACCTCTGCTCCACCTCCTCCCCGAGCACGCCGCCCCCGCTCTAATTCTCCTCCCAGGCTTGCGGCGCCAAACAGCTGATTGGCGCTGCAAGCCTGG
>NW_020710050.1:0-2518 GCF_002925995.2 Terrapene triunguis
GGGACTAGGAGCCAGGATGCTTGGGTTCTGTTCCCAGCTCTGGGAGGCGTCTAGTGGTTAGAGAGTGGGGGAGCTGGGAGCCAGGACTCCTGGGTTCTATCCCTGCTCTGGGAGGGGCGTGGGGGCTAGTGGTTAGAGCAGGGTGGTGGAGGGGGGAGAGGTGCTGGGAGCCAGAACTCCTGGGTTCTGTTACCTCCAAAGCTCCCGCACAGTTCGGGCACCGTCTTCCAAACAATATTCCCACAGGGACCCTGCCAGCTGGTCTGGGAAGCATCCCATCCGACAGCTCCATATCTCACGTCCTTCAGCACTCACACCATGGCCACTTCATGACAGGCCCTCTGCCATTGACACGGCCCATCTGGCCATTCCTGCAGGGCTAGAGACATCTGCAGCTGGCTGGGCCTCAGCGTGACCAGACGGCAGGTGAGTTTAACGCCTAAGTAAACCCCCCAGTCAGAGTGAAACTCACCAGCCAGGTAAGAGAGTGGCCCAGAACCGCTGGATCTGCGGGCATGTTAGCCTTGTCACTCGGGAGGTGAAATTTGCCACTCGAACACGTCGCTAGCAAAGAGCCCCATCAAACTCCAGGGCCTCCTCTGTGCAGCTCGCTCCTCCATCCCAAAGGGCTGGACTTTGGGGGCGCCGCTTGGGCCCAAATCCCCAGAATTTCTGAGTCTCACCCAGTGCTGGGGGGCTGAGGTAACCCTGAGTAACTTCACTTTGGCACCATGGAAGGAGAGAGAGAGACGTGGGGCAAGAGGGAACATAAGAACGGCCCTACTGGGTCAGACCAAAGGTCCATCTAGCCAGGATCCTGTTTTCTGACAGTGGTCAATGCCAGGTGCCCCAGAGGGAATGAACAGAACAGGGAATCATCAAATGATCCATCCCCGTCGCCCATTCCCAGCTTCTAGCAAACAGAGGCTAGGGACACCATCCCTGCCCATCCTGGCTAATAGCCATTGATGGACCTATCCTCCATGAATTTAGTTCTTTTTTTAACCCTGTTATGGTCTTGGCCTTCACAACATCCTCTGGCAAGGAGTTCCACAGGTTGACTGTGCGTTGTGTGAAGAAATACTTCCTTTTATTTGTTTTAAACCTGCTGTCTGGGAGTGAGAAAGAAAGAAAGAAAGAAAAAAAGAAAGAAAGAAAGAAAGAAAGAAAAGTGAGTGTGTTTAGAGAATAGATAGATAGATAGATAGATAGAGCGGGAGGATGGGGATAGATAGATAGATAGATGGGGTGTATGGGTATAGATAGATAGATAGATAGATAGATAGATAGATAGATAGATAGGGTATATGGGGATAGATAGATAGATAGATAGATAGATAGATAGATAGATAGATAGAGGGGGTGTATGTAGATAGATAGATAGATGGAGGTGCTGGGATGGTGGATGGCTGCCAGGCAAACAGTGGCACCTGGTATTAATGTGATGGGAGCGTGTGCAATGCATGCGAGTGAGGCAGGAGCAGAGGGCGTCCCTGTACTTTGATTTCCTTCCCCAAACTTGACCCTCTGACCGAGCGGCTCACATTGCTCTGAGCCAAATTGCCTTGCTGGGCAGATGCCAGGCACTGCCCCTGCCCCGTGCTCGGGAACAGCCGAGAGGACGGGGCTGTGATAGTGGATCAGACGTTCCCTGTTTGCCAGAGAGGCTGGGACGAGAGAGAGCGAGAGATGACATGAAAAACACCTTTATTCCCATAAAAATCGCATTCAAAATGATTAAAAATGCTCTAAAATTACACTCTATACCCCCAAAAGATAGGAGTAAACTAAAGCACAACATGGCTTCAGTGAACATTAAACGTGGCTCACTAAAGCAGCAACATCAAAGTTCACCCGAACAATTGTTAACGGACCAAAAAGTGTCCAGGTTACACGTCAATTTATAAAAGGGGTAATGGACCCACAACCGGGCCTGGCACGTCCCATCCCTATACCCCGAGGCTGGGCTGTTCTGGTGAGATTTCGAAATGGCTAGTTTTGCCTGACCCAGCAAAAAGGGAACCGGGCAGGCAAATGGCCAGATGCGAGCTCTGTATCTCAATCTGCGAAGGGCTGAAAAGCGGCTGCGATAAACAAAAAGAGGAATCAGGCCTGAGCAACGTAGGTGTCGAAAGCGGGCTAGAAAGGGAACGTGGCGCAGACACCTCCGGGGTGAGAGGGGGCATGCAGCGATAAGTTGCTGCCATGTTATGCAGGACAGAGCAGCCGTAGGAGGAGGTTTGTACATCACCCGAGCTGGGGACAGAGAGTCACCCAGGGGCATCCTCCAGGCTGTATCAGGGCCATCAGAGAGGGTGGCAAACTGCCCCACACGCTGTAGACCTGCTTCTTGATAGACAGAGGGGGTGTATGGGGATAGATAGACGTGCTGGGGGAGGGGGCGTAGCAGAGGTGAGCTGGGGTGGGGAGCCCTGCGGCAGCTCCCTCCCCCCCGCCCTGAGGCACCCCGCGGCAGCTCCCCACCCCCCCAGCCTGGGGAGCCGTGCGGCAGCTCCCC
>NW_020710051.1:0-1271 GCF_002925995.2 Terrapene triunguis
GGGACTAGGAGCCAGGATGCTTGGGTTCTGTTCCCAGCTCTGGGAGGGTTCTAGTGGTTAGAGAGTGGGGGAGCTGGGAGCCAGGACTTCTGGGTTCTATCCCTGCTCTGGGAGGGGCGTGGGAGCTAGTGGTTAGAGCAGGGTGGTGGAGGGGGGAGAGGTGCTGGGAGCCAGAACTCCTGGGTTCTGTTACCTCCAAAGCTCCCGCACAGTTCGGGCACCGTCTTCCAAACAATATTCCCACAGGGACCCTGCCAGCTGGTCTGGGAAGCATCCCATCCGACAGCCCCATATCTCACGTCCTTCAGCACTCACACCATGGCCACTTCATGACAGGCCCTCTGCCATTGACACGGCCCGGCTGTGTCCTGCAGGGCTGGAGACATCTGCAGCTGGCTGGGCCTCAGCGTGACCAGACGGCAGGTGAGTTTAACGCCTAAGTAAACCCCCCAGTCAGAGTGAAACTCACCAGCCAGGTAAGAGAGTGGCCCAGAACCGCTGGATCTGCGGGCATGTTAGCCTTGTCACTCGGGAGGTGAAATGTGCCACTCGAACACGTCGCTAGCAAAGACCCCCATCAAACTCCAGGGCCTCCTCTGTGCAGCTCGCTCCTCCATCCCAAAGGGCTGGACTTTGGGGCCGCCGCTTGGGCCCAAATCCCCAGAATTTCTGAGTCTCACTCAGTGCTGGGGGGCTGAGGTACCCCTGAGTAACTTCACTTTGGCACCATGGAAGGAGAGAGAGAGAGACGTGGGGCAAGAGGGAACATAAGAACGGCCCTACTGGGTCAGACCAAAGGTCCATCTAGCCAGGATCCTGTTTTCTGACAGTGGTCAATGCCAGGTGCCCCAGAGGGAATGAACAGAACAGGGAATCATCAAATGATCCATCCCCGTCGCCCATTCCCAGCTTCTGGCAAACAGAGGCTAGGGACACCATCCCTGCCCATCCTGGCTAATAGCCATTGATGGACCTATCCTCCATGAATTTAGTTCTTTTTTTAACCCTGTTATGGTCTTGGCCTTCACAACATCCTCTGGCAAGGAGTTCCACAGGTTGACTGTGCGTTGTGTGAAGAAATACTTCCTTTTATTTGTTTTAAACCTGCTGTCTAGGAGTGAGAAAGAAAGAAAGAAAGAAAGAAAGAAAGAAAGAAAGAAAGAAAGAAAGAAAGAAAAGTGAGTGTGTTTAGAGAATAGATAGATAGATAGATAGATAGATAGATAGATAGATAGATAGAGGGGGTGTATGGGGATAGATAGATAGATAGA
>NW_020710052.1:0-4220 GCF_002925995.2 Terrapene triunguis
TGTCGGAGAAAAACTGAGTTCTCACTTTTTGTTTGGGTACAGCAAGTCAGATGCTTTATTAACTCTCACAATTGTGCAGAGGGAGAGAGCTAAGCAGGTCTCTCTCAACAGTAAACAATTACAGCAAGCATTTATACCTTTTTGTTACAGACAATAATGAGCAACAACTGCATTTTGTTTATACATAGGTCATTCTGATATCTTGTTTTGCTCACTAATGTAGACTCTTAGTCTACATTCCATATTATCTACACAAGGTCGCAATAACTTCTTACACAGTTCTTTCCCACTCGCCTCACACAATCCTCGCTTCTACAAATCTCGCGTTATCAGGGCTACAGTTAGCCTGACTCTTGCTAACAAACTGTCATGCATTGAAGTTCTTTTCTGACAGTTCTGTTTCTGCTTCCACAACCCCCCCTTTTGTACTTCTAGTACAACAAACATTCTTAAATCTCTATTTGCATTAAGTCCTGGACTTCAGATTCTACATCAGATGCTTCAATCTTAGGGGTTCTGATTGGATGTAATGACAATGCATGATTAGCATAAACATGAAAGGTATTACTATTATTACATCTTTTACAACAATAATAACATAATCCTAAACTAACTAATAGCAACACAAGCAATAACATTCCCATAGCAATAATATAATGGGGCTGTTGTACAGTCTTAGTCATAAAGCACAATACATCATACTTAGTACATAAAGTGGATACTCTATAAGCTGTCTGGAAAGCATACTTTTCAACTTGATATATATTTTGAAGCATGTGAATTTGCCCTTGTACTTCAGAGATTTTCTGAATCTCTAGTAACAGTGAAAACAAATTCTGAAATCTATCAGGTACTAAACTAGTCCAATTAAAGGGTATCTGGAACCTAAGGGCTACTTGGAAAACTCTATCTGCAGGCCAGTAAATAATATGATTGCCTGCAGTGGTAATGAGATAAAAATGCATGTCTTGTAATGTGGTGTCATTAACATACACACAGCTATCATTAGCTTGAAAAAGTAAGTGTCCTGTCAGGGTAGTTCCTTGTCCCCTACCCTCCCAGCAAACGTAGTCATAAACAGTGACAACTGCTCCTGGCTTCAGTTTACATATACACTGAAGCTGTGGGGGTTCTAATGGCCAAAATGTCCATAGACTACCTAACCCCATCCAAATGTCAGGTGTAATCCCAGGAGCACTGACTAAAAATCGATTGGGCATACCAGGAGGTCTAATTTCCCAGATGTCTTGGTGAATTACCCAATCCCACATGCATCCTCCCCATGGACCCGGCAGGATTCGGTATGTGGGAGCCCACACCCCCTTTACTGGTCCATATGCTTGGAAGGAGCATTGAGAACGTCCGCACTTCCACCCAAAAAGTTTCCAAGTAAGTCTCCATGCCACAGATCAGATGGTACTCCTGATGTGTCTGTAAGGGCAGTGGGCCAAGCCTGATGTTCTAGATCATTCCGAATGGCCATCAGCTGGTCATTCAGGAAATCCTGAATCTCTGAACATGCTAGATCCCACTGCAATGCCTTCCCAGTCTCAGTGATATTCAATACCATCTCTGTCAGCAACTTCTGGGTCATTGATATTAATTGCAATAAGGTACAGGTCACATTATTAGTCACTGGAATAATTTCTATGCAGGTAAAATTTCCAGTGGCAAAACAAACTCTGGGTATTTGTTTAATTGTTCACTAATTGGGTGACCAAATAACAATAAGGGCCTCTCTCATTTAACACAGTGCAAATTCCAGGAACATTCACTATAGAACCCATCAATTGCAATTATTAATTCTTGGGGTTCGCTGGTAGTGATATCATATACTTTTATCTCCACTGATCCATTCTTTTCCATTCAATTGTTCGCTTATATGGGATATCCTGAACCTTAAAAATATATATTTTCAAACAATATTTAAATAAATCACTAAAGTGTGAAGGCCTTGGCCATTGGTTTTATCAAATATATGGCATTGTCTGTATTTGGATGTATTACAGGGGTAATAGTGTAATGGAGGAGATGGCAGGGGCAATGGCAACAAGGTGCCTTTGGTACTTATCATTTAAAATCCAATTAGGGAGGACAATACATGCTGAAGGACTTATTCAAAACACAGGGCGCAGCCTGTAGAATAAATCCAATCCCAAAATCCAATCAATACCACGTTCCCAAGCATGGGTCCCACAAGTTTCTTCCTGCCAGTGTATAATTCTTTGTTTCTTCACCAGGGTCAGTTCTTAATGTCTCTTGTAGTCAGGAATTCCTGGACTTTGTGATTTCAATGAAGCAAGTGTTCCTTCTTCTCTTTTCCTGAAACAGTGTGGTTTAGCATCATACAGGGGAGAGGTTACTAGCACATCACCCTGTAATGGTTTTGCTTCTTTTAGGAAAATCCAAAGCAACAGTAGGTCTGTCAGTGGACAAGGGAGAGGTTACTAGCACTTCACCTTGTCCTCCTTCCCTGCTGTCCAGGAGGCACAGCAGAGCTATCAAGAGAAATAGGCTGATCAGCTGGAGAGCCCTCCCGAGGTGAAGGGGTCTTTTTGCAGTGAGAAGCATGGCTCCAGGTGGGCAGTCCTTGGCACTTCACAGCAGTGTTGGTGGTTAACAGGACTTGGAAAGGGCCTTTCCAGTATGGAGCCAGAGCAGTCTTTCGTTGATGGACTTTACATAGACTCAGTCTCCTTGTTTCAATGAATGGCAGGGCTGCTAGGGTCTTTGGGGAGCACTTCTTTTATCAGTAAATGCATAGTATGTTGAATGCTGTTCAGCTGGCATCCGTTTTCTCTGATGATCTGAAAGACAAAAGAACAGAGGTCTACCCCTTACACGTACGTCCAGACTGGCCACGTCTGTGTATAACGTTGAGAGAAGGCGCTGTGCAATCTCCAACTTGCTTCCTCTCTTGGGAGGGCAGTTCTTTTACACCCTGAGGTCTCCTGGGGCGTCTTTTCAGTGATTCCAGTCCAGGCCGGCTGCCTGTTGCTTCTTCAGCGTCCCCAAACCACGCCGGCTCCAGGGTCGCAAAGGCAGACTGTTGGATCTCACTGGACAGTTAAGCTTTGCAAATGTAATCTCAGCACTGTAACTTGTATTGCCTTTGGTTTGACTATGTCTATATTTTTTCACAGCCAGCTGGGGCCGAAAGCAGTTTTTCTTTGTACTTAGCCTGGTCTGCATTGATTCTTGACCTTGAACGCAGATTAACTTTCTCTTTATCTCTGGACCAAGCTGAATTTCAAATTAACCCGTTCCTTTCCTCAATAGACAAATTGCTCCCATTGTGTGTCAGAGGCTTTTTGGTGATTAAAAGCTCCTCTGAGATGTATGATCTTATCTAGATTGAAGGTACCTTCTAGTGGGCATTGTTTAGATGGATTTTCACGCGTGTAATGATTCCAATTCTCTAAATACCTGCAGGTTTTAGGACCATAATGTACGTACATGAAATAAACTGGGGTACCCTTAGGGGGTGAAAGGGAATGCTTAGACTGTCCCCCACCCATTTTCCAATCACACACACAGGGAGGAGGATGCCCTGTCCGCGCTAGCGGCACATAAACTAAGGATCTCTCCCTACAGGGTATTCACACAGGAGAGACTAACGAGGGTAACCATGACCTCCTACACCTCCCTTCAGCAAAGAGCGTCGGCTAATCTCAGAGAGACGGCGCCGCATACTCTGTTGCATCCAGTGAGATGGTCAGACTGTCAGTGGCTCACACGGAGTGGAAAAGGGGGAGGGAAGATGGGTTCACACACTCCTAGACCCAGGCAGCCTCCTCGCCGGACGATGCCAGGCCGAGTTAGCGTACCGTGGGTCGGATCCCCTAAAAGATCCTCTAGTTACCGGGCTTGCGTTAGAGTAGTTCTGGTCACGAGCCAAAAGACTTCGCAGAGTACTCTGGGCGTCTTCCGGTAACACTCAATTCACACTGGTGCACACACAAACACAGCACCACAGACAGACACACAGACACAGCAAGATCTTGCTCCAGGTACTATCCCAAGTACCTCAGGTACTATTCCCAAGTACCTCGATGCATCACTTGAGGCGGTAAAAACCCCTCTTGAGGCGGTACACAACCCCTCGGTCCGGACTATGAGGCGGTAAAAACCCCTCCTGCTGAGGCAGTAACAACCCCTCAACACAGGTGCAATCCTATGCACCTCGCATATGCATACAGGGGGCGGCAAACAATTCCCCT
>NW_020710053.1:0-4166 GCF_002925995.2 Terrapene triunguis
CCCGCTGCGACCATCGCTGCAGTTGTGGCCGTTCTCAACGCCTCGCACCTTATCATACACCTTTCCCAGAGGCAGATGCAGAGAAATCAGGCGAGGAGGCTACGGCACCGCCGTGAGGGCCTGAAGTCGGAGAGTAGCACAGAGCTGTCAGAAACCACGAGCCCCAGCGCCCAGGACATCACGGTGGCAATGGGGCATGTGGATTTTGTTGAACGGCGATTCTGGGCCCGGGAAACAAGCACGGACTGGTGGGACCGTATAGTGCTTCAGGTCTGGGATGAATCCCAGTGGCTGCGAAACTTTCGCATGCGGAAGGGGACTTTCCTCGAACTTTGTGAGTTGCTGTCCCCTGCCCTGAAGCGCAAGGACACCCGCATGCGAGCAGCCCTGACTGTCCAGAAGCGAGTGGCCATAGCCCTCTGGAAGCTTGCAACGCCAGACAGCTACCGGTCAGTCGCGAACCACTTTGGCGTGGGCAAATCTACCGTGGGGGTTGTTGTCATGCAAGTAGCCAAGGCAATCGTCAAGGTACTGCTGTCAAAGGTAGTGACCCTGGGAAACGCGCAGGCCATCATAGATGGCTTCGCCGCGATGGGATTCCCAAACTGCGGTGGGGCTATAGATGGGACTCACATCCCTATCCTGGGACCGGGCCACCAGGCCAGCCAGTACATCAATAGAAAGGGCTACTTTTCAATGGTGCTGCAAGCACTGGTGGACCATCGGGGACGGTTTACAAACATCAACGTCGGATGGCCGGGCAAGGTTCATGACGCTCGCGTGTTCAGGAACTCTGGTCTGTTTAGACGGCTGCAGGAAGGTATTTACTTCCCGGACCACAAGATAACTGTTGGGGATGTGGAGATGCCTACAGTGATCCTCGGGGACCCAGCCTACCCGCTAATGCCCTGGCTCATGAAGCCCTATACTGGGGCCCTGGACACTGCACAAGAACTCTTCAACTACCGGCTGAGCAAGTGCAGAATGGTGGTGGAGTGTGCTTTTGGCTGTCTCAAGGGGAGATGGAGAAGCTTACTGACTCGCTGTGATCTCAGCGAAACCAATATCCCCATCGTTATTGCAGCTTGCTGTGTGCTCCACAATCTCTGTGAGAGCAAGGGGGAGACCTTTATGGCGGGGTGGGAGGTTGAGGCAAATAGCCTGGCTGCTGATTACGCCCAGCCAGACAGCCGGGCGATTAGAAGAGCCCAGCGGGACGCGCTGTGCATCCGGGAGGCTTTGAAAGCCAGTTTCAAGGCTGAGCAGGGTACCCATTGACTTTTAAGTTTGTGGACACAGAAGCTGAACTTGCCCCCGTTTCTTTACCCAGTTGCCGTCGACTATCCTCTCCAGTTACATACCCCCTTCACCCCCTTCCCAAAAAATAAAATCTGTTCTGTTTTGTTAATGGACACCGTTGTCTTTATTACTGTTTTCGCGGGAATGTTTTAAACCTGGGACGCAGACTGTGGCGGGGGGCGGGTTTAGGGTTGTGATGCAAATGATGCTTCTAAACTCCAGGAATGACAGGCTCCGCGGTGGTGGACTGGTTGTTTCAACGGAGCCTGCCAGCCCTCCTGGCCGGGACTGCGTGTATGTGTCGGCTATGTGACTGTCTTGCAGGGGGAGGAGGGTTACAGATCCCCTGCTGCGCGGCTCTGTGATCCAGGGTAAGGACCGCTGCATAAGATCTGTAACTGCCCTCCCCCGCCACCAAGTCACAGAGCAACACCACCCCCCCCACCACACAGAACATGAAAACCATCTCCCAGACTGACCAGGATAACTAGTCACTGCACTGTATATGTGCCCTGCTGCTGGACCTGCCCCCTGCTAAAGGTGGCTGTCCTGTCCAATTACCAAGCCCCTTCCCCCCCCTTCAGACAGACTCTCCTCCAAAAGAAGAGGATGGAAACAGTAATGAACAGAAACGTATTTTTTATTAACAACCGCACATGGAACGGGGGGGTGAAACTTGGACGGGGTTTTGTGTGAGGCGGGTAGGAAAGGACTTTTCAAATTTTGGGGAATGAGAGCCTTCTAGTGGTAGAGCAGTCCGCAGGGGTGGAGTGAAATTTTTCACGGCCCCTTCCGCCCCTCCGTGTTTGGACTTTGGGTGAGGGGGGTATGGGACTTGGTGGCGGGGCAGGGCAGTTAGAGAGAGACTGCAGCGGGGCTCTCTCCTCCTGCCTCCGGTCCTGCAGAACATCCACAAGGCGGCGGAGCGTGTCCGTTTGCTCCCTCATTAGTCCAAGCAGCGTTTGAGTAGCCTGCCTGTCCTCCTGTCGCCACCTCTCCTCCCGTTCCATGTTTGCCCGGTGCATTTGGGACAAGTTCTCCCTCCACTGTGTCTGCTGGGCTGCCTGTGCTCGGGAGCATCCCATTAGTTCAGCAAACATGTCTTCCCGTGTCCTCTTCTTCCTCCTCCTAATGTGCGCTAGCCTCTGGGCAGATGTGGCTGTGGGAATTGGAAAAAGGGAGTGAATTCCTGAGACAGATCAATGTATCTGTGAACAGAGAACATAGTCTTTCAACAAGACCATGCAGAGCACCTATCACACGCGCACTGAGGACAAGGTCGAATTTTCGGCCCTCGCCTACAGTGCCTGCGGTCTTGCTGTGGCAAGCTGAGGAGCAGGGCAGGACACCGGATTTTGTCTAGATGGCAAACATGGTAAGCCGTAGACTTGTGGCTGCTTAAAACTTTAAGAGTGGCACTGGCCTCCTTTCGCATAGAAAGCAATGCGAGTCTCTGCTGGCAGCAATCCTGCAAGCATGAACTCTGGCCCTGTCCCACCCCCTCGCGGCTGTAAACCGCGTGGCTGTAAACCGGCGGTTGCAGTTCTGTAAAGGGACGGGCAAGCAGTCCCAATACTAACTTTCCCCTACCTAATTCACAGCAGGGAGTCATGCCAGACATCACCCTCCTGAAGGTCTCGGAGAGCCAGAAGGAGCGGATGCTTCGGGACAGCCTGCAGAAACCAGGGCCATTTGCTGCAATGCTCTGCAAGGCCATGATCCCCGAGTACCTGCTGGCGTTGTGGCAGGGAAACGTGTCCTACCACGGGGGGCCTAATAAGCTCTCCCTGCCCAGGAACCTGCTCATGAGGCTTGAAAAACACCTGCAGGAGGCCTATGAGGAGTTCTCCCCGGAGGATATCGCCTCTATCCCCGGATACATTGACCAGTTTTTGGGTTAGGTGCCCTTGGAGGGACAAAAGAGTGCAGCGTTTTGGGCAGTATAATCATGAAGCGGACATTGTGAAATTTTTTGAAAATAGACTATATATTGAAGCGCCCAAAGACAGACTAATCATGATACACTTTGCACAGATTCCCGTTTTGTTGGACCTTCCTGTTTACATGTTTTGAAGCACTTTACCCACTGTTAATATTTTAAATCTTCCTGTTTTGTTGTAAATAAATGTTTACATGTTTTAAAGCACTTTAGCTATTGTTAATATTTTAAATATGCCAGTTATGTTATAAATAAATGTTTAGATATTTAAAACACTTACTGCTTGATCCTTCCCCTGAATCTGTGTCTGGGATAACGGCTGGGGAGGGCTGGTAGGGGATCTCTGTCAGGGTGATGAAGAGCTCCTGGCTGTCGGGCAAATCAGCGTTGTAAGCGCTGTCTACTGCCTCGTCCTCCTCATCTCCTTCCTCCTCTTCCCCGTCCGCTGAGGAACCGGCCGCGGACAATATCCCATCCTCAGAGTCCACGGTCAGGGGTGGGGTAGTGGTGGCGGCTGCACCTAGGATGGAATGCAGTGCCTCGTAGAAACGGGATGTGTGGGGCTGGGATCCGGAGCGTCCGTTTGCCTCTTTGGTCTTCTGGTAGCCTTGTCTCAGCTCCTTGATTTTTTCACGCGGCACTGCGTTGCATCCCGGCTGTATCCTCTCTCTGCCATGGCTTTAGAGATCTTCTCATAGGTCTTTGCATTCCGTCTTTTGGAGCGCAGCTCGGAAAGCACGGACTCATCTCCCCACACAGCGATGAGATCCAAGACTTCCCGATCCGTCCATGCTGGGGCCCTCTTTCTATTAGATTGCACGGCCATCTCTGCTGGAGAGCTCTGCATCGTTGCCACTGCTGCTGAGCTCGCCACGGTGTCAAAACAGAAACTGCGATTCAAACTGCCCAGACAGGAAAAGGAATTCAA
>NW_020710054.1:0-5506 GCF_002925995.2 Terrapene triunguis
GTTTTGATTATAAATTAGTGGCCAAGCACTTCTTCATTCTTAGAAAATATAATCTGGTCAGGGAACCATAAGGCTATCATAATGGAAAATTGCAAATCCCAGCCTTATCCTAGAAGAGCTCTTTAAGGATTCTTGGCTACTTCTGGAACAATGATACTATTGTCTCTCAGTTTAAATATTAGGCCTTGGCACTGAACATAAAATTATAGTGGGAGCCTTCTAAAGCATAACTTTGGGATAGAGTTATTGCATTTCCTTAAATGGTTGATCCTCTAACAAAACGTGATCTAAGAAAGTTACTTAGATGGTAAGCCCTTCATAGCAGGGACTGTTTCTGTTATATCTCTGGAGCCAGCAGAGAAGGAGATAGACAACAAACAGACACAAAGGGAGCTGATGAACACACAGCTTCTTGCTGTACTTGCTTTATTGTTCTGGCTGAAAAACTGAAATCAACCTGAAAGTGAGGCTTTGGGCTGTGGAGTGGGGGAGAGTACAGAGCCCCTTGCACATTTAAAGGGAAAGGACATCACAGTTTGTTTGCTAGATGTTTTTACAGCAACAAGCACAGTGGGGCTGGTGCCTCGAGGTGCCACTGCAATACAAACAATAATAATCAAGGTTTTCTTCAGTCTTTGTATCACATTGATGATATGCTGTAAGCTGCTTACGGCACTAGGCAATCCGAGGAGAATGGTTACACACAGGGCCAGTGCAAGGATATTTTGCGCCCTAGGCGAAACTTCCACCTTGCGCCCCCCCCTCCGATGTCCAGCCCCCACCTTCCTATGGCCAAGTTCCCCCCAAGGGCCCAGATGTTCACAAAGTGCAGGGGGCACCGGGGGGGAGGGGGGGCTGCAAAGAGGAGGGTCATATGGGGGCTCTTCCAGGGGGTGAAGGTGGCAGAGAGGGGGGTGCACGGGATTGTTGCAGGGGGTGGAGGTGGCCAAGAGGTGGAGGGGGCGGGGGTGTAGTGGCAGGGAAGAGATTGCACAGAGGCAAAAGGGGCTCGTTGCAGGGGGTGCAGTGGCAGGGAGCAAGTGGCACAAGGGAGGAGTCGGCAGGAGGGGGTTGTTGCAAGGGACTGGCAGGCAGGGGTGTGTCTGTGCCCGGGGTTGTTGCAGGGGGGTGAAGGTGGCACGGAGGGAGTGGCACAAGGGAGGAGTGGGCAGGAGGAGGTTGTTGCAAGGGGCTGGCAGGCGGGGGTGTGTCTGTGCCCGGGGTTGTTGCAGGGGGTGCAGTGGCAGGGAGGGAGTGGCACAAGGAAGGAGTGGGCAGGAGGGGGTTGTTGCAAGGAGCTGGCAGGCGGGGGTGTGTCTGTGCCTGGGGTTGTTGCAGGGGGGTGAAGGTGGCACGGAGGGGTTTGCACAAGGGAGGAGTGGGCAGAAGGGAGATGGCAGGTGGAGGGTGGGGAGTCCCGAGGTTGATGCAGGGGTAAAGGTGACCGTGGGTGGTTGGGGGGGAGGGTGTTGCTGGGTGGAGGCAAAAGTGGCAGGACAGGGTGGGTTGTTGGGGCGGGGGGTGCACAGGGGAGAAGGGAGCCGGTCGGTGGGTGTTGGAGAGGGTGGGTCTGGCTGGGGGAGGGGTGCCCGGGTTGCTCCCACATACACCATTCCCCAGGCCAGGGACTGGACCTGCCCACCTCCCGGCACTCCGCGGGCCCGTGCGGCTCCCCGCAGCCCGGCTAGGTACCTTGCAGGCGGAGTAGACACCCAGCTTCCCCGCCCGAAGAGCAGAGCGCAGCTGCGCCTTCTTCCCTGCGCCGCGGGCTGAGCCGGGCTCTCCGCCGCCCCCGGGGCTCTCAGCAGTGGCACAGGCAGCCAGCCCCCCGGTGCCCGAGCCTGCTGCCGCTGCCGCCGCCACCGCTGAGAGCCCCGGGGGCGGCAGGGAGCCCAGCTCGGCCCGCGGCGCAGGGAAGAAGGCGCAGCTGCTAGTGCTAGACCGTCCCCTTCCCCGCTCCGCCGCCGGCTGCTCCCCCTGGGGGAGGGACTAGCCGCGCCGCTGGCGGCCCCTCTGGAACCGGGATGCAGGGAGCAGCGGCAGCCTAGTGCTCCGCTGTTTAAGAATTTTTTTGGGGGCACCTCTTTTTGGCGCCCCCAACCACTTGGCGCCCTAGGCGGCCGCCTAGTCCGCCTAGTGGTTGCACCAGCCCTGGTTACACATTACCCCTAGGCAGATATACCTACATTAATTAATGCACCATCCATTCTTGACGGGAAAAAGTGACTCCCTGAGTCTGTACCTTAGAAGTCACAGGTGTGAGGAGACAGAGTTTTCTGCTTCCCTTGGTATCTGAAATTAAGAACTCAAATGGGAGGAAGGGTCACGTTTTCAATAGCAAAATTGCATGCAACTGGGTGTGTCTGCATCACTTGCCTGTCCACTTTCTGTCCGTGCAGGCACAAATCAGGAAAATAAATATGCAAATGGCTGCTGGAGGCCCAGCTTTTGTCTGTGCGATGGCCTGGTCTCTGCTTGCGCCTGCAGTTTCATATATGCAAATATGTCCAATCATTTGTGTGCACAGAGCCTTATTATTGTTATGATTTCTATTACAATGGTGCCTTAAAACCTTAACCGAGATCAATGCCCCAGTGTGCTGCTAGGTGCTGTATATACTCATCATAAGAGAGAGGTTCTGCTCTGAAGAGCTCATAATTACCTAGACGTGACAGAGAAAAGGGGAACAGGTGAAGTGACTTTCTCAAGGCTACACAACATGTCAGGCAAGAGACTCCAGGTCTCCTGATTCCCAGCTCAGTGCCCTGTTTGCTAGCCCATGCTTCCTTTCTGAAATGGTGACCCTAATAACAAAAGAGAAAATGAATCTAACAGACTCATTCTCCTCTGGGTTTCCTAGGCCATACTTTGTGGAACCAGACTCTGTCCCCTAGTGAATATGGGCCAAAAAGAGGACAGATGCTGCCAGGCTATTTGACCTTGCTTAAAATACAAAAACAGAGGGCTACAAATCTAAGATGGGGAAAATGGCAGCCACTGCAAAAGGAACCCCAGGCCAGTTCCTTAACCACAAGACTGTCATTCCTCTCCAAGCACTGCAGGAAGATTTTGTTCCACGGGCATTTCCAGTTCAACCTGAAAAGAGAATTCCCAGAAATCTCATGAGAGAGAGCCTGCTTTCGCCATATTCTATCTCAGGTCCAACACTCTCTGGTTTGGATGGTGTGAACATTTGGATGCTTCTCATTGACTCAACTTCTGTTCTGGTTGTGTTGTTGCTCTTCACGAAAACGCACCCTGCCCATGCCTGCTCTATTACATTGCTCAGCACTGTACTTGGCTTGGGGCAAGAAGTTAGTTTACCTTGGCAAATATATCACTGTAAAATCTCCTGATGAAAACAATTTACTTAAAAGCATGTGGTTGAAACCAAAAATAAAAAATAAAAAAAAAACCCTTGTGATCAGCAGAACTGTTCTCCCTCAGCTTGTATGGGCAGATTCACTCCTAAGGCCAAGCTGCCATGTGGGGTTATAAACTAGAAACAAGTCCTTGTAAGAACTGATCTAACTTTCTTCAATTGCCCTTGCATCTTTAATCACTCTCACCACTTTAAAAGCAGCAGATCTGGCAGCTGATAATTAGACTGAGCCTGAAGCAGTATGGCCAGTGGCCAGATTACATCTCCTTTCATCTGCATATTTATGCATTTAAAGGAAAATAACTAGGTTCTTCTGAATCCATAAATTAAGTTCTCCAGGCTGGTTCTAAACTTTCCCTCTGAGCTTAAATAAGTAGAGGTTTATTTTTCCTTCTTCATTTTCCTGTACTGGATATAAACATGGGAGAAGTGCTGAGATGACCCACACAGGTTATGGATCCTCAATAGCATGTGATGTGTCAGGCAAGGTAAAACCTAATAAACTTATTTTTGAGATAAATCTTTGATTTGATTCCTGGGACAGAAAATGTTGAACTCTCCAAGATTCCTCATATAAACTGTCTGGATCTTCTCTGTTTGACTAAACAATAACAAAAAATTACCCAGGCAATAGTGATCCCCACGTTTGAAACATACAAATATCAGATACAAAACAATGTACTTTGCCCGGTATTGTACTGATTAGAAAATCATTGACAGAGCCTGTATTGGCACTGAGCCTACTGGAGAATCTGGGCCAATATCTGACATGATGTTCCCCTATATAGATGTCAAAATAAAGGAACTTGCTCCAAATGAGAGTCTCTCTCCAAAACTGTGGACTGCTGGAGATCTTTCACAGTTCACACTGTCAGAGAAAACAACGGATGGTCGATCTCCCTCTGTGTTATGCCTTCAACCCCTCTGTCAGAGGCAGACTCAGTCCAGCTGAACCCCCCCATGTGTTTAGCGTTAATTATGCATTCTGGCTACAGAATGGTGTGACAGGGCTGCCATTGTCTTTCCTTATCTCTTGGTAGTGAAGTGTAAGGAGTGATGCTGTGTGAATTGCTCAGAGAAGGCAAGGCTCACTTCACAGAGTATGGCAAGGATGCTTTCTCCATGTCCCTGGCTTGTGGCTGACAGCTTCTGACACTTTGCATGACATCACGTAGGACACTTTGCAATTCATTTTCACTCTCATTCTAACCATTGTGCCCTGTCTGACATGTGAACGCATGCTTTTCTATTAGTACTGAATGACAAAATAAATCACTATTAAAACGCAGGATGCAGTGAGGTCAAGAGGTTATTGCTTGTGACATGCACAAAGCAATCAAACAACTGACTATGTCAAGCTGTCCTGCAACAGCATGAGTACCAACCTCAGGGCAGAGTGTTAAGAACGAGGGCACAAACATCAACTTGGCTGGGGATTCTATGCTTAGATTTCACCAACCAATTATCAAGTGTAAACTCTTCAGGCACTATAACAGCCTTAACATGGAGTCACCGGCAGTCCCCTTGGGTACTCCAATCTACCTTGTCACCTAGGCAAGCCTACCTTTGTGTTGGATGGTCCCTTACACCATGAATCACAGCAATATTCAGGTTACTTCCAATCACAAAGGACCAGTCAATTATCCCAGGTCAATTGTACCTTAGCTCTCACACCAATCACAATGCTTGTAGTTAATCCTATAATAAACTATATACAAATTTATTAAAAGGGAAAAGAAATGAGAGTTATTTACAAGGCCAAAGCAGGTAAACAGACACATGAACGAGTTACAGTCTTACATTTCAAAAGGTAATAGAAGCTTCTAGAATAAGCAAGATCTATATGTCCTTTAGGGCTAACCCAGGCAAAGCAGCTGGGGATCCCTTGCTTATGCCTAGAAACCTTGCCCCCAGAATCAAAGCAGCAGTGAGATGTAGTTCCTCCTTGTTAGGGGGTTTTATTCCCTTTCCCCCTTCTGATTTGAGCTGCAAACTCAGCTGATGGGAGGAATTCATTTGCAAGACTCATCTTCACTGGGCTGGGAGGAGGGGAGAGTAACAACGAAGTCTTGCATCCTCTTTAATGTTCCACTCTAGTCCATCTGGTGTTGATGGGCTTTCCTT
>NW_020710055.1:0-5322 GCF_002925995.2 Terrapene triunguis
AACCTCAAGTAGAAAATGGTATATATGTACAAAGGATTAATAGATATAGTAGACCATGTCACAGGCAGCACAAAACATATTTCAGTTATATCATACATACATTTGTAAACACCCACCCATAAAGCCTTATGGGGTACGCTGTCACACCCTCCCCCTGAACTTACTGCCAGAGACTTGGACACTGTCCATGGCGGAGGCAGTATACCTAAAGTTCCTCTTTTCTGGACAGGGCATCTGCTACCCAGTTCTCCTTTCCTTTAATATGAGTAATCTCCATGTCAAACTCCTGTAGGACCAGGCTCCAGCGTAGCAGTTTGGAGTTGGTGCTCTTAGTTCGGTGAAGCCATACTAAAGGTGAATGGTCAGTTAGAATTCTGAACCTCCTATTAAAAAGGTAAGATCTTAATTGTTTGACGGCCCACACAATGGCATAGCATTCCTTCTCTATAACAGAGTAATTCTGTTCGGCCGGGGACAGTTTTTTGCTCAGGAAGGCAATGGGATGCTTCTTACTGTCTTCCCCTGTCTGCATCAGCACAGCACCCAACCCTGTGTCTGACGCGTCAGTGCACAACTCAAAAGGCTTTTCGAAGTCAGGGCTGGCCAGCACAGGCTTCGCGGACAGGAGTGCTTTTACCTTGTTGAAGCCTTTTTGGCATGCCTCTGACCAAATGACCTTATTAGGTTGATGCTTTTTTACATAAGTCCGTGATTGGGGACACAACGTCACTGAACCCCACCACAAACCTCCTGTAATAGTTTGCCAAGCCTATGAAGGATTGGACTTGCCTTTTAGTCTGGGGTACAGGCCATTTCACGATGGCTTCCACCTTAAGAGGGTCGGGGGATATTTTACCCCCCCCACCCAGTGCCCCAGATAAGGGACTTTGGCTGCCCCTATCTTGCACTTGGAGGGCTTCACAGTTAGCCCAGCCTCTTTGAGCTTTGATAGCACGACTTCCAGGTGCTCTCTGTGGTCACCCCAGGTGTTGCTGAATACAGCAATGTCATCTATATATGCCCTAGCATAATGCTGCAAGCCATTTAACACTCTGTTGACCAGTCTCTGGAAGGTGGCACCCGCATTTACCAGACCAAAAGGTAACACCGTGAATTCATAGAGCCCTATGTCGGTGATAAAGGCTGATTTTTCTTGCGCCTCTCGCTCCAGAGGGATCTGCCAGTAACCTTTGGTCAGATCAAAGGTACTAAGGTACTTGGCTTGGCTCAGCACATCCAGCATGTCATCAATTCTTGGCATGGGGTATGCATCTGTTACAGTGACAGCATTGAGTTTTCTATAGTCTACACAAAATCTAACGGTGCCATCTCTTTTGGGGACCAAGACCACAGGGGAAGCCCATGCACTGTCGGAATCCTTAATCACCCCCAAGTCCAACATGCTTTGTATCTCAGCCTGAATTTGCTCCTTCACCTTGCCGGTGGCCCTATAAGGCCTGGAAGGAGGAGGTTGAGCCCCTTTCATGAGGATCCTATGGGACAGCAAGTGCGTCCTCCCTGGTTTGTTGGAAAATACCTCACTGTACTTCTGCAGTGTTGACAATGCTTCCCTCCTTTCGAGTGGTGTCAGCTCACTACAGATTTCTATACTTTCAAGGGACGACCCGTCTTGGCATTCAGCCATCAGATCAGTGAGTGGGTGTGCCTCGGTTTCCCCTTCAACGCAACAGATCATGTTTACCTCGGCCACTCTGCTGTGATAGGCCTTGAGTCTGTTTACATGTACCAATTGGGGTACTGCACCATCCAGGGGCTTTTTAACTTTATAAGTGTCCTCATTTGCCACTTCCACCACTTCAAAGGGCCCCTCCCAGGAGTTTTGCATCTTGAACTTTTTGGCAGGGCCGAGTACCATGACCAAATCTCCTACATCAAAAGTGCGTTTACAAGTATTTTTATCATACCACGCCTTTTGCTTGGCCTGACTGCTCTGGAGGTTGTTTTGTACAATCTCCATCATGTCTTTCAACTCCCTCCTGAACCTCTGGACATACTCAGTCACAGGTTCCTCCCTTACCGTGTTGCATCCTTCCCAGGTATCCCTGATGAGATCGAGGGGTCCCCTCACTTTCCTCCCATACAGAAGGTCAAATGGAGAAAAGCCTGTGGACTCTTGGGGTACCTCCCTGTAGGCATACAGCAGGAACGGTAATAGTTCATCCCAACTTTGGCCCCTTTTTTTGGCATACATCCCCAGCATGGATTTTAGGGTCCCATTGAATCTTTCCACCAGCCCATTGGCCTGGGGGTGGTAGGGGGCTGTCTTAAGCTGTTTCACTCCACACACCTTCCATAGCTCATTGAACAACTGCGACATAAAGTTTGCCCCCCGATCTGACAAAATTTCCTTAGGGAAGCCCACTCTGCTGAATATGGTGAGCAGAGCTCTTGCCACAGTCTCGGCTTCTATGTTAGACAGTGCAATTGCCTCAGGGTACCGAGTGGCGAAGTCTACTACCACCAAGATATACTTGTTCCCTCTCCGGGTGGGGCGTGGCATAGGGCCCACTATGTCTATTGCCACTCTTTGGAATGCCTCCTGGATGATGGGCAAGGGACGCAGCGGAGCCTTTTGGGGTCCCCCCGGCTTCTTCCTCTCCTGACACACCGCACAAGTCCTACAATAATCCCTCACATCATTCTGTATCCCTGGCCAGTAGAAATTCCTCCTCAGCCTGTCATATGTTCTCTGTACCCCCAAGTGACCAGCAAAGGGACTGTCATGCGCTACCAGCACTAATTCCCCCCGGTGTTGGCTGGGTACAACCAACTGCTTATAGGGTTGACCGGGACCCTGGTTTTTCCCTACAGGGGCCTGCCTGTACAGTTTCCCGTCCTCTTCAAAAAACTTCTCCCCCCCCTCCCTTCCTGGAGTTCCCTCCGAGATACACTTTCTTATACTTTCAAGGGAGGGGTCCGCCCTTTGTCTAGCTGCAAATTCCTGACAGACAACCCTTGAGATAGCGTCCCTGGGCACTGACTGCATCTCCCCTGCCCCCACCCCTGGGAGCCTGTTGTCCTCAGCCAGACAGAGGCCTGGCTCTGCCTCTCCCATATTTGGAAGTACCCCGCCTCCCTGCACTGTTCTGTCAATGAGACCCTCCCCCAACTCCTCTATGGGTTCCAAGGTCCCCGCCCCATCCCTGGGGACTCCCTCTGAGTCACCCACCACCATGTTCCCTGGGGCAGGAGGTGTTGGCTGTTCAGCTGCATCAGACCTACAGTCATCAGCCGGAACAGCCTCCCCCTCACAGCCTTTCTTCATGCTGCGAGTTACCACACTAACAGTCCTAGTTCTGCTGAAAAAATCATTTCCCAGCAACATGTCCGCGGGGATGTCCTCGAGCATCCCCACCAGTAAATCCCTTTCCATACCTTCCCATTCCACATGAACCTTAGCCAGGGGCACAGGGAACCTCTGCGGCCCCACCCCCTTAATGTGGGTCGTCTGCCCCGTCAGAACACTAGCATCTGGGACCGCACTCGGTCGAACCAGAGAGAACTGAGCCGCCGTATCCCTCCATCCCAGACACTCCATGCCATCGATCTTGACAACCTTGATGTGTTCCCTGTCCGCTTCACTGGGCCCCATGTCCACCAAGCTGGTGTGATAAGAGGTGGGGGTGCCCTCTGGGGCCTCAGGGCTGAAGGCAACCGAGATAACATGGGACAAGGGAGGTTTATTCTCCTTCAATTTGGGACAGCTACTCCTCAGGTGCCCTGGGGAATTGCAGTGAAAGCACCGTCTGGGATCCCCTGCTTGTGCAGGAAATTTGGGACGAGTAACAGGAGAATGGGGGGGTGACTGCCCAGCCTCCTTTTTCCCAGACCCAGGGGTAAAACGGTGATTCTGCTTTCCCGCAACCTTATACCCCTCCACCAGTGGTTTATGTTTGATCGCAGCTTGTGCTTGTTCATAAGAGTCAGCATACTCAGCTAATTCACCCACTGCATTTACCTTTTTGTCCCACAAATACTGTTTTACCTCATCACTGCACATATTCAGGAAGTGTTCCTGAGTAACCAGATCACACATCCCTTCAAAGCTGGTAATGCCTCTCCCCCGCACCCATTTATCTACCAAATCTCTCATTTCATTGGCATAAGCCACATTACTTAATCCAGATCCCCTCTTAAGGTTCCTGAATTTAACCCTGTAGGTTTCAGGTGTAACCTGAAACTGTTTCAAAACCAGTTCCTTAAATTTACCATAGTTTGAAGCATCATCAATAGGCATCTTATTGAATATGTCCAGAGCTCTGCCAGTCAATTTTGCTATCAATGTGGTCATCTTCTGATCTTCAGGGATGGCATGGAGGGTGCACAGTCTCTCAAAGGTGATGAAATATTCGGCGATATCGCTGGACTCGTCATACTGTGGACATAGTCGCTCCCATTTGTGGATTTTTGGGGAAGTGGAGCCAGCAGGGGGAGGGTTTTGTCTCCTCGACTCCATAACAGTCAGTTCATGTTTCTGGGCCTCCCTCTGGGCCTCCATAGCCCTCTCCTGGGCAGCTGCCTCTGCCTCCGCCCTCGCTGCCGCCGCTCGCTCCCTCGCTGCCTCCACCTCCATAGCTCTCTTGTGGGCAGCTGTCTCTGCCTCCATAGCTCTCTTGTGGGCAGCCTCTTCCCTTGCATGTTCTGCCTCCGCTCTCGCTGCCGCCCTCGCTGCCTCCGCCTCCATAGCTCTCTTGTGGGCAGCCTCTTCCCTTGCATGTTCTGCCTCCCTGGCACTAATTTCTAATTGTCTTAGTTCCAACTGTCTCTTATGTTCATTTTCTTTCTCTTTTGCTACCAGCCTGGCCAGCTTTAGTTTATTAGCAGCGTCACTAGTACTCATTGTCCTGCTTTCTTGTGCTGGGCTACAATCCCTCTGCAGTTCACTGAAACTGAGATCACTAGTACTCATTTTCCTGCTTTCTTGTGCTGGGCCACAACCCCTCTGCAGTTCACTGAAACTGAGATGCACTCAGCTCAGGGGATTCTTAGTTAACCAAGACTTTCACAGTGCCCAGCGTTCAGCTTTTCTGGGCAATTTGTACCCTGTGCAGTTTTAGTTTCTTCTGATCTTCCGTCTTACTTATTTTGCTTCCTTTTCTGTCCCTACTTCCCTTTCCCGAAATAAGCAAACAGAAAATAACAAACTAGTAACTACTTTGTCTGTTCTCCAGTCACCACACTTAAAACTCACTTAAAATCACTACCAGTATCTCAAAGCAATCAGCTGTGCACAGATCCTGCTCGACTACGCCACTGTGACGGGTTGGATCACAGAAACCCCCTTGGGAGCTGCCACCCGAT
>NW_020710056.1:0-1387 GCF_002925995.2 Terrapene triunguis
TTCTGAATCCCTCTACGTGAATGTCTAACTTTCCCTGGTTCGTGAATTGCTCTGGGGCTTAGCCGGGAGATAGGCATCCAAATGCCTAGATGGTGGCAGCAGTACACACACTCATAGGCAGAAACATAGGTGCCTGGAGAACTTTTACTCTGAAAAACTTAGGCACCAAGTGAGTTTAGGTGCCTACCGTGTTGGGCAAGTGTTTTGTGGATCTCAGTGGAAACAAAACTGGGACTTAGGCTCCTAAACTCTAGACTCAGGGCCCTACATCTGGAGTGTAGGCACCTATTTACTTTTGTGGATGCCAAAATGTTTGTGCTACTACTGGCTTAACTGGCATAAGCAAACTCGCTGGGGGGAGGGGGGGGGAGTGAGGGGAGAGGCACTTCTGGTATTACTCGGAGAACAGATTTTTATTATTTGTGTTAGGTGCTGTCTGTGTGCATATGAATGCACGGAAGATATATAAGACCAGTCAGACATTTAAATGATGTGCATTTATTCACACTGTTTAGTGCAGATAACATACTTAGCACTTACATCATCCTGGCTGCATTCACAGTGCTTTAGAAATATGAACTAATTAATCCTCAAAATGCCAGTGTGAGTAATCATTTATATGGCTCTCATTACCATAGTAATCTGAGCACCTCACAATCTCTAATGTAAGTGCTGTTAGCCCTATTTTACAGCTGGGAAACTGAGGCACAGGGAGACTACGTGCCACACAGAAGTCTTTGGTAAAGCAGGGAATTGAACCTGGATGTTCTACAGTGCAGGCTAGCACCCTAATCACTGGGTAGTATTAGAATAGCCATTTTACAAATGGCTGAACCAATTAAGTGATTTCCCCATAGACAAAGGGTGGCAGAGCTGGGGATAGAAATTGGGACTTCAGTGCAAGTTGATAGTGAGGAATGAGGCTTCAGGAGTCCTAATGCCTCATTCCCTATCCTGCTACTAACCGAGGAATAGCTCCCATGCCCCAGAGAGAGAGACAAACAGACAGACAGAATGCAGCCTAACGGCTCTTAGGCCCATGAACTGAAGCAGGAAGATTCTCCTCATGCTTAAATGCAAACAAATAAGAACAGAAGACAGAGAAGAATCACAACATATAATTCCTGCCCTTGATTAATGTGATTAATACTTCCTTTCATCTACTAGCAATTACATCAACAAGAGCAGTTTCATACAACACAGACATCTGGCTGGGACTAGAAGGTACAGCATGTTTATGTATTATTAATACTGTCAAAAGCAGTCTTCTGTGGCATGATTATATGCACTAGAGCAGTGTGAAATATGAAATGTCCTTTACAGCAAAATTAATTAATGCAGGTGTGACGGGTTGGATCACAGAAACCCCCTTGGGAGCTGCCACCCG
>NW_020710057.1:0-2092 GCF_002925995.2 Terrapene triunguis
TTCTGAATCCCTCTACGTGAATGTCTAACTTTCCCTGGTTCGTGAATCGCTCTGGGGCTTAGCCGGGAGATAGGCATCCAAATGCCTAGATGGAGGCAGCAGTACACACACTCACAGGCAGAAACATAGGTGCCTGGAGAACTTTTACTCTGAAAAACTTAGGCACCAAGTGAGTTTAGGTGCCTACCGTGTTGGGCAAGTGTTTTGTGGCTCTCAGTGGAAACAAAACTGGGACTTAGGCTCCTAAACTCTAGACTCAGGGACCTACATCTGGAGGGTAGGCACCTATTTACTTTTGTGGATGCCAAAATGTTTGTGCTACTACTGGCTTAACTGGGGTAAGCAAACTCGCTGGGGAGGGGGAGTGAGGGGAGAGGCACTTCTGGTATTACTTGGAGAACAGATTTTTATTATTTGTGTTAGGTGCTGTCTGTGTGCATATGAATGCATGGAAGATATATAAGACCAGTCAGACATTTAAATGATGTGCATTTATTCACACTGTTTAGTGCAGATAACATACTTAGCACTTACATCATCCTGGCTGCATTCACAGTGCTTTAGAAATATGAACTAATTAATCCTCAAAATGCCAGTGTGAGTAAGCATTTATATGGCTCTCATTACCATAGTAATCTGAGCACCTCACAATCTCTAATGTAAGTGCTGTTAGCCCTATTTTACAGCTGGGAAACTGAGGCACAGGGAGACTACGTGCCACACAGAAGTCTTTGGTAGAGCAGGGAATTGAACCTGGATGTTCTACAGTGCAGGCTAGCACCCTAACCACTAGGTAGTATTAGAATAGCCATTTTACAAATGGCTGAACCAATTAAGTGATTTCCCCATAGACAAAGGGTGGCAGAGCTGGGGATAGAAATTGGGACTTCAGTGCAAGTTGATAGTGAGGAATGAGGCTTCAGGAGTCCTGATGCCTCATTCCCTATCCTGCTACTAACCCAGGAATAGCTCCCATGCCCCAGAGAGAGAGACAAACAGACAGACAGAATGCAGCCTAACGGCTCTTAGGCCCATGAACTGAAGCAGGAAGATTCTCCTCATGCTTAAATGCAAACAAATGAGAACAGAAGACAGAGAAGAATCACAACATATAATTCCTGCCCTTGATTAATGTGATTAATACTTCCTTTCCTCTACTAGCAATTACATCAACAAGAGCAGTTTCATACAACACAGACATCTGGCTGGGACTAGAAGGTACAGCATGTTTATATATTATTAATACTTTCAAAAGCAGTCTTCTGTGGCATGATTATATGCACTAGAGCAGTGTGAAATATGAAATGTCCTTTACAGCAAAAGTAATTAATGAGGGATAAATACCAGGGAGGGAGAGGAATTATTTCAGCTCAGTACTAATGTGGACACGAGAACAAATGGATATAAACTGGCTGTGGGGAAGTTTAGGCTTGAAATTAGACGAAGGTTTCTAACCATCAGAGGGGTGAAATTTTGGAACAGCCTTCGAGGGAAACGGTGGGGGCAAAAGGCCTCTCTGGCTTCAAGATTAGGCTAGATAAGTTTATGGAGGGAATGGTTTGATGGGATAACATGATTTTAGTCAATTAGGCAATAACGTGCCATCGCTGGTAAAATGAGGGTCCGGCTGGAGAATCTTGCCTGTATGCTCGGGGTTCTACTGATCGCCATATTTGGGGTCGGGAAGGAATTTTCCTCCAGGGTAGATTGGCAGAGGCCCTGGAGGTTTTTCGCCTTCCTCCGCAGCATGGGGCAGGGGTCGCAAGTTGGAGGATTCTCTGCAACTTGAAGTCTTTAAATCACGATCTGGAGACTTCAACAGCTGAGTTAAGGGAAAGTGGGTGGGTCAGCTTTTGTGGCCTGCATCATGCAGGAGGTCAGACTAGATGACCATATTGGTCCCTTCTGACCTTAAAGTCTATGAGTCTGAGTCTATGAGGTACCTAAACTCTTTTAATATGTGTTCATCTTTTGGAATGAATTCCTCATTTGGACTAAATACATTTGTTTTGCCAAATAGTGAAACAAATTAGGAGTTGAAATCGGTTTTGATTATAAATTAGTGGCCAAGCACTTCTTCATTCTTAGAAAA
>NW_020710058.1:0-1233 GCF_002925995.2 Terrapene triunguis
CATTCTTATGTTCTTATGTTCATTATTGTATCTGAGTTGTACGGGCCTGTGACGTTGTGCAGTCTATATGGTTTTATAAAAATATAAGTGAATATAATGTAACTGGGATATGCTTCATGCAAAAGGTCTCTTGTAAGGTATCATTACAAAGCTCATAATCTACTGAGTGTGATCATCCTATTTGTATAAATGTACCACTCTTGTATCTAAAACTAGAAATATAAAATGTAACTCTGAGGGCCTATTGTAATTATGTAAAGTGTGGGCCATTAATGATGGTTTGGAATCTTGATGACTCCCATTGTCTGCAGATGGCTGTTTACCTGTGAGTCTCCCTGTATATGTGTGTGCTGGCAAGTGAGTAATGAAGTCTTGCAGTGACATGTGATCATGTCACCTGAACTGGAATCCATCTTTAACCTGGTGCTTTTCCAGTGAGGGGGGGGGGGTGGAAACCCAGAGAGACAAAGGGTTCCCGCCTTATGCAAAAGATATATAAAGGGGTGGAAGAGAAGAGAGAGGGAGAGGAGCCATCATGGAGAATCCCCTAGATAACACCTAAGCTGGAACAAGAGCTGTACCAGGGGAAAGAATTGTGCACAGGCCTGGAAGGTGTCCAGTCTGAGAAAAACTTACTGAAGCATCTCTGAGGGTGAGATTATCTGTATTTAGTTTGATTAGGCATAGATTTGCGCATTTTATTTTATTTTGCTTGTGACTTACTTTGTTCTGTCTGTTACTACTTTGAACCACTTAAATTCTACTGTCTGTATTTAATAAAATCACTTTTTATTTAGTAATTTACTCAGAGTATGTATTAATACCTGGGGGAGCAAACAGCTGTGCATATCTCTCTATCAGTGTTATAGAGGGCGAACAATTTATGAGTTTGCCCTGCATAAGCTTTATGCAGGGTAAAACGGATTTATCTGGGTTTAGACCCCATTGGAAGTTGGGCATCTGAGTGCTAAAGACAAGCACACTCCTGTGAGCTGTTTTTGGGTAAACTTGCAGCTTTGGGACAACTGATTCAGACCCTGGGTCTGTGTTGAAGTGGACTGGAGTGTCTAATTCAGCAAGACAGGGTGCTGGAGCCCTGAGCTGGCAGGGAAAACAGAAGCAGGGGTAGTCTTGGTACATTGGGTGGCAGCTCCCAAGGGGGCTTCTGTGATCCAACCCGTCACAGCAGGCATTGGCCACTGTCGGAAGACAGGATACTGGGCTAGATGGACC
>NW_020710059.1:0-1051 GCF_002925995.2 Terrapene triunguis
CCTTAAGAGGACAAGTTGCTGTGTAGTGCCATTCATCAAGCAGAAGAAGATGTGTTAGATTCTTACCTTAGTTACATCAGTGTAAATTCGGAAGTCTGATTTAGGAATCTGACAGTTGCGGGCCTTCCTGAATGATGCAATAGTGCTTAGGGAAAACTTGCTGAGCTTCTTTATGAAATGCAAAGGGGCAGCAGTTCAAACAGCCAAGTTAAACAAGACACAGTTAGGGATCAGCTTACTTCTCCTCTCCAGCTCAGAGCTCCTGTGTGCAGATTTGAACTCAAAAAGATGCATCATGCCAGCTGTAATTGTTGTTTCTAATAGACCATTAGAAGAGCTAACCCATTTTGAATGTGGCTGATTTTTATAGAGCTCATGTTTTTGTGTATCTCCTGATCCTATTTCCAACTTGGCTTTTATACCCGGGAAATATTTGGGCTCAGATATTATTTATGTAGGGAACAATTGTGTGTTCTGATGGGAGGGACCAGATGATGTATAGGATCTTTGGAGAACAATGTTGCTTGTCAGAGGTAGCTCTTTTCTTACAGAGCATGTTTTTTTCTCTTTGAGGGTGGTCCTCTTAAGCAACCCTGACTGTTTTACCGGGCTGAGGGGGCCTCCCTGGTGTTAATTCACCTCAAAGAGCAGGTCTGAGTCTCTAAAATACTTTGCAGGTGGTTCCTTGAATTCATGATGCAGCAGGGACTGAAGATGGGTTGGAGGGGAGCAGGTTCTGGTGGCACACAAATTAACGTAGCTCACCACAGAAAAGAAATCTGGTTTCAATCTCTACACGCCAAAGCTAGAGAGGAGACATGTCAGCCCTCCAGCATCTGAGCTTTTATTGCTTTAGCCCAAGTGCTTCTTCATGAATCCCAGGGGAGTCGGCAGGTGCATGCTGCTGCCCACAGCTGTGGAACCTGTATACACACACGCAGACTTTCAGGATGTGCCTCGTTCCATTTCTCATGTTGCACAGCAGTGGCAGGCTCGCTCTCTGTCACACACACACACACACACACACACACACACACACACACACACACAC
>NW_020710060.1:0-1042 GCF_002925995.2 Terrapene triunguis
CCTTAAGAGGACAAGTTGCTGTGTAGTGCCATTCATCAAGCAGAAGACGATGTGTTAGATTCTTACCTTAGTTACATCAGTGTAAATTCGGAAGTCTGATTTAGGAATCTGACAGTTGCGGGCCTTCCTGAATGATGCAATAGTGCTTAGGGAAAACTTGCTGAGCTGCTTTATGAAATGCAGAGGGGCAGCAGTTCAAACAGCCAAGTTAAACAAGACACAGTTAGGGATCAGCTTACTTCTCTCCAGCTCAGAGCTCCTGTGTGCGGATTTGAACTCAAAAAGATGCATCATGCCAGCTGTAATTGTTGTTTCTAATAGACCATTAGAAGAGCTAACCCATTTTGAATGTGGCTGATTTTTATAGAGCTCATGTTTTTGTGTATCTCCTGATCCTATTTCCAACTTGGCTTTTATACCCGGGAAATATTTGGGCTCAGATATTATTTGTGTAGGGAACAATTGTGTGTTCTGATGGGAGGGACCAGATGATGTATAGGATCTTTGGAGAACAATGTTGCTTGTCAGAGGTAGCTCTTTTCTTACAGAGCATGTTTTTTTCTCTTTGAGGGTGGCCCTCTTAAGCAACCCTGACCATTTTACCGGGCTGAGGGGGCCTCCCTGGTGTTAATTCACCTCAAAGAGCAGGTCTGAGTCTCTAAAATACTTTGCAGGTGGTTCCTTGAATTCATGATGCAGCAGGGCCTAAAGATGGGTTGGAGGGGAGCAGGTTCTGGTGGCACACAAATTAACGTAGCTCACCTCAGAAAAGAAATCTGGTTTCAATCTCTACACGCCAAAGCTAGGGAGGAGACATGTCAGCCCTCCAGCATCTGAGCTTTTATTGCTTTAGCACAAGTGCTTCTTCATGAATCCCAGGGGAGTCGGCAGGTGCATGCTGCTGCCCACAGCTGTGGAACCTGTATACACACACGCAGACTTTCAGGATGTGCCTCGTTCCATTTCTCATGTTGCACAGCAGTGGCAGGTTCGCTCTCTGTCTCACACACACACACACACACACACACACACACACACACAC
>NW_020710061.1:0-3497 GCF_002925995.2 Terrapene triunguis
CTGAGTTATTATCTTTATGATACCCATTTCAGTGATGTGGGTTTTGTTGCCTGTTTCGCTCCCATCTGGTCCTCTTGGCCAGATGCATTGTTGCATGCAGGGATGAAAAGTAATGAAAATTTCAAATCCCTTTAAAAAGGTTAAAGTGTAATTATCTCACTGTTACAGTTTATGGAAGTGGAGATAAATTCCATCCATTTTATTGTGAAACAGCTCTTGGTCCTCATTCCTGCCAAAGATGATGCAGAATTGTGTGCAGACAGCACTCCTTTACTAGCTGAGGATGGCAAATGCCTTCTCCCCCAACCTCAAGCTCAATTTCATCTTTATCCATGCATAGTTTAGCATATATTATACCTTTCACAGACCTCAAGAAACATTGGGGTATACAATTGGATGGAAAACAATAATGTATAGTAACAAAAATTAAGGCATTTAGGGGAAAGGAAAGAGACCAGATCTGTGCTGTGTTCTTCTAAAGTATGGGCTGTGCAAGTATCTGATCATGAATCCATGGGGAAAAAAATAATAGATCCCTAGACCATTACACACAATTTTCAGCCAAAACGTTGGTGTTTTGAACATGTATCCAGGATGTTGTGAAGGAGGAGATGCACAGATATTTTACCTATTGTGTCTTTTAGGTTTTTGATCTGTCATGTACCATACACTAACTGGGAGTGTAGGAGGGTGTGTGTGTTAAGACCTATTCATTTTTAATACTTTATATTCAAGATTGACTTTTTAAATTTCTTCTAACACATGAAAATTCATTTAGGTCCGTTCATCTTTTATCTTCAGGATCAACATTAGAGACACTGGGCAAGAATAACAGGAGTACTTGTGGCACCTTAGGCTAGGTCAGTGGTTCCCAAACTGGGGTTCGTGAACCCCTGGGGGTTCACGAAATGTTACAGGGGGTTCTCGGGAAAAAATTCCCTAATGGTGGACAGAGCTGTCCCTAGGGACCTCAGGCAGCACGGGGCCAGCAGCCCGGAGCCCCTGAACTTCCAAGAGCTAAGCAGATCAAAGCAAGCAGATCTACCACACTGAGGAGATTTAAACTTCAAGACTCCTTATAAGAAAAGGAAAGGGAGGTGGATATTTTTTGCTGTTTTTAAAATGAAAGAGGCAGCTAGTGTTGTTTTTAAAATTATTATGAAGAACAAGTTTAAGCTTTGTTGTAACGTGCGTTGTTTGCCTGGTCTGCTCAAGACCTGAATGCTTGTGTAGGAGGAACTCTTTGAGTTGACTTCTTAAATCCCTTCCTGCTGTTTCACATCTGATACTCCTTGATGAAACATAGGAGCCTTGTCTTATAACAGGCTTATTCAAAGTGATACAAGCTACGAAAGTGAGATCTTGGAGTGTTGCAGTTTTCATAATGTAATAAAAATACTGTAATGCTAGATAATAATTAATAATAAATAGTATGTAATAAGCATTTCATAAAAACAAATTGTGTATTTCCAAGATCACTGCTTTTATAATTTATACTCAGGTAAAGGAGAAAATCCCTGGAAATATTCATTTTTAGGAGGGTGTTCGCGAGACTTGACATTTTCGTGAAAGGGGTTCACAGGTTGTTAAAGTTTGGGAACCACTGGGCTAGGTCTACACTACAGCGGGGGTCCGACCTAAGATACGCAACTTCAGCTACGTGAATACCGTAGCTGAAGTTGCGTATTTTAGGTCGGCTTACCTGGCGGTGAGGACGGGGGAAAGTCGACCGCTGCCGCGCTGCCGCCGACTCCGCTGCCGCCTCTTGCCGCGGTGGATTTCCGGAGTCGACGGCAGAGTGATCAGGGATCGATTTTACCGCGTCCTCACGAGACGCGATAAGTCGATCCCAGAAAACCGATTGCCTGCCGCCGGACCCTCCGGTAAGTGTAGACAAGCCCTTAGAGACTAACA
Organism: Terrapene triunguis; assembly: GCF_002925995.2. Classification (NCBI taxonomy): domain Eukaryota; kingdom Metazoa; phylum Chordata; order Testudines; family Emydidae; genus Terrapene; species Terrapene triunguis. The sequence goes on from NW_020710061.1 coordinate 1,915, forward strand.
AATTTATTAGAGCATAAGCTTTCGTGGGCTACAACCCACTTCTTCGGATGCATATAGAGTGAAACACGGCTGCTACTCTGAAACCTGGGCAAGAATGTACATTATTAAAAATATCAGACGGAAGGAAAAGTAGGAGAGATTCATACAAAGGGGCAATTTTCTTCTGAAGAAATTAGGGGTTAGCCTAAGGTTCAATATCTATCTCTCCAGCTGACTCTGCGGAAGGTCATTTTGCATCTGGGTATGAGTGAGGGAGAAGAGCTGGGAGATAACAATTCTCTATTGAATTCCCGCAAATAAATGAGGAGGAATTTTCCAGTACAAGAAAATGCTGATCCTGTTTCTTTCTCTCTCACACGCACCACACCGCACCGCACCCCACCACACCGTGCTCTGAAAGAGATTTCTGGGGCAGCCACTGGCAGAGAGGCACTGGCAGCATGCCTCTCCTGGTAGCCATCTTATATGTGAGTGGGAGCCCAACAGTGGTTGAAAACAATTGGATGCTCTGTGTTCTGAGGAGTTTCCTGGCAGCTCTTGAGACACCTGTGGCTTTTGAGGGACCGTGAGTCCTTGGCTACTTCCCAGAGGTGGCTAAATCTGTTCACATTTTTCTGCCCTTCTGCTGGATTTTCCTGTGGAATGCATGATTTAGACCCACTGTGATGACCTGAGATCTCGCAAATCTATCATTCTAAATGTCTGATAAATCAATGGGCCATAAATAAAGACTAACATTAAATGTGTCTAAACTCATGACATTTCATTTTAGTACATCATTTTTCATGATCAGATAAGCCTTTCTTGAACTTTTGATTTTAATTCTGATTCTTTCAGGAGAAATAAAGCAGATCAAGTCGGGCAATAGAATTAAATTCTTTCTTTCATATAAGTGCTGAATCAGGTCTTGTATCAACAAAGTATTTAAACATAAGCTTAGACATGTGGTTAATGTTAGTGCAATTGACTTAATGATATTTAAGCATATGCTTTAAGTTAATTATGTGCTTCAATGCTTTGCTGAATTGGGACCATAATTATGAAAGGAAATATGATCCACTACATACTGGAATTATATTTTAAAATGGTTTTTTTTGTGTGTTAAAACACAATTTATTACTTCAGCATATTGTAGTAAGTAGGAAGATGTGAGCACTGAGTGTGCTAGATAGAGTATATTGGTAAATCTAGAAAATAGCTACTGTCAATTAAATAAAAATCAATTGTTCAGGAATATGGTGACTGTTTCTAAAACTACATGATTGACTCATTGCTTATAATCCTTATCACTGGGGGGAAAACATTTTGCAAGCTAGGACCTAACACAGGTACAGCAATTGTAGCTAACACACTGTATATTTATACATGATATAAACACTGTATATCTTCTTTCAGCAGCAACTTGTATTTATTAGCTGCACCGCTACTAGGCAAACTATAGGGAAAAGTAAATATAATAAGACACTGTTTGTAAATATAGTGCTCTCTTAGTTTTTGGGTCTATGAATTGTCTGTTCAGAAGAATAAAATTATTGGGGGGGGGAATAATTGGAGAATTTGGGTGTAGCAGAAAAAATAAACTA
>NW_020710062.1:0-1878 GCF_002925995.2 Terrapene triunguis
GCAACAAAAATTAAGGCATTTAGGGGAAAGGAAAGAGACCAGATCTGTGCTGTGTTCTTCTAAACTATGTGTGGTGCAGGTATCTGATTATGAATCCATGGGGAAAAAAATAATCGATCCCTAGACTATTACACACAATTTTCAGCCAAAACTTTGGTGTTTTGAACATGTATCCAGGATATTATGAAGGAGGAGATGCATAGATATTTTACCTATTGTGTCTTTTAGGTTTTTGATCTGTCATGTACCATACACTAACTGGGAGTGTAGGAGGGTGTGTGTGTTAAGACCTATTCATTTTTAATATTTTATATTCAAGATTGACTTCTTTAATTTCTTCTAACACATGAACATTCATTTAGGTCCGTTTTATCTTTTATCATTAGAGACACTGGGCAAGAATGTACATTATTAAAAATATCAGACGGAAGGAAAAGTAGGAGAGATTCATACAAAGGGGCAATTTTCTTCTGAAGAAATTAGGGGTTAGCCTAAGGTTCAATATCTATCTCTCCAGCTGACTCTGCGGAAGGTCATTTTGCCTCTGGGTCTGAGTGAGGGAGAAGAGCTGGGAGATAACAATTCTCTATTGAATTCCCGCAAATAAATGAGGAGGAATTTTCCAGTACAAGAAAATGCTGATCCTGTTTCTTTCTCTCTCACTCACACCGCACCGCACCGCACCACACCGTGCTCTGAAAGAGATTTCTGGGGCGGCCACTGGCAGAGAGGCACTGGCAGCACGCCTCTTCTGGTAGCCATCTTATATGTGAGTGGGAGCCCAACAATGGTTGAAAACAATTGGATGCTCTGTGTTCTGAGGAGTTTCCTGGCAGCTCTTGAGACATCTGTGGCTTTTGAGGGACCGTGAGTCCTTGGCTACTTCCCGGAGGTGGCTAAATCCGTTCACATTTTTCTGCCCTTCTGCTGGATTTTCCTGTGGAATGCATGATTTAGACCCACTGTGATGACCTGAGATCTCGCAAATCTATCATTCTAAATGTCTGATAAATCAATGGGCCATAAATAAAGACTAACATTAAACGTGTCTAAACTCATGACATTTCATTTTAGTACATCGTTTTTCACGATCAGATAAGCCTTTCTTGAACTTTTGATTTTAATTCTGATTCTTTCAGGAGAAATAAAGCAGATCTAGTCGGGCAATAGAATTAAATTCTTTCTTTCATATAAGTGCTGAATCAGGTCTTGTATCAACAAAGTATTTAAACATAAGCTTAGACATGTGGTTAATGTTAGTGCAATTGACTTAATGATATTTAAGCATATGCTTTAAGCTAATTATGTGCTTCAATGCTTTGCTGAATTGGGACCATAATTATGAAAGGAAATATGATCCACTATATACTGGAATTATATTTTAAAATGTTTTGTGTGTTAAAACACAATTTATTACTTCAGCATATTGTAGTAAGTAAGAAGATGTGAGCATTGAGTGTGCTAGATAGAGTATATTGGTAAATGTAGAAAATAGCTACTGTCAATTAAATAAAAATCAATTGTTCAGGAATATGGTGACTGTTTCTAAAACTACATGATTGACTCATTGCTTATAATCCTTATCACTGGGGGGAAAACATTTTGCAAGCTAGGACCTAACACAGGTACAGCAATTGTAGCTAACACACTGTATATTTATACATGATATAAACACTGTATATCTTCTTTCAGCAGCAACTTGTATTTATTAGCTGCACCGCTACTAGGCAAACTATAGGGAAAAGTAAATATAATAAGACATTGTTTGTAAATATAGTGCTCTCTTAGTTTCTGGGTCTATGAATTGTCTGTTCAGAAGAATAAAATCATTGGGGGGGAATAATTGGAGAATTTGGGTGTAGCAGAAAAAATAAACTA
>NW_020710063.1:0-1375 GCF_002925995.2 Terrapene triunguis
CCCCCCAGCCCAGAGCCCGCACTCCATCCCACACCCCAACCCCCTGCCCCAGCCCTGAGCCCCCTCCTGCACCCAAAGTCCCTCCTGGAGCCTTCACCCCAAACCCCCTCCTGTACTCCAACCCCCTGCCCCCGGATCAGCCCGGAGCCCCCTCCCACACCCCAACCCCCTGCCCAGTGAAAGTGAGTGAGGTTGGGGGAGAGCGAGCAACGGAGGGAGGGGGGCTGGAGCCTCTAGAGCATGGGCGGGGCAAGACAAGGGTGTTTGGGTTTGTGCTATTAGACAGTTGGGAACCCTAGACACCTGTCCCCTCCTGTCTTACTTTCACAGGGCTCTGGCATTCGAGCCCCTGGCTTAATGAGGTCCTTTCAACTGAGGGTGAACCCCTCATTTGGGACAAGTTAAGCACAATTCTGCTCCCCTTTATTCATACAATAAAGACAACAACATTGATATCAACATTTCTCTACCTCTGCATTCGTACTAAAGTGATTTGTAACCCAACACCAGCCGAAGTTGATCACTTTGAGCAACACCACTCTATCTGCTGGATATCTAAGCAAAGTAGGTGTGTTCATGTAAATACAATTTACTCCTGAAGTCTCTCCCACTCCCAGCTAGCTGTCAGGGGAGAATTCATTCAGACCCTGCTTACAATTAAATCCTAGGAAATACCCCCACTCCCAAATCCAGATCTGCACTGACAGTGATGCACTTGGCTCAGCGCAGCCTGAATAAGCCAGTCTCTTTGGTTCATTTCTGATGCTCTAGTGCAGTGGTTCTCAACCAGGGGTCCGGGGCCCTCTGGGGGGCCATGATCAGGTTTCAGGGGGTCCACCAAGCAGGGCTGGCATTAGACTTAATGTGGCCCAGGGAAGAAAGCTAAAGCTCCACCACATGGGGCTGGTGCCCCTGAGCACCACCAACGAGGTCTGAAGTCAAAGCCTGAGCAACGTAGCTTCATGGGGCCCCCTGCGGTACAGGGCCCCAGGCAATTGCCCTGCTTGCTGCCCCCTAACACCAGCCCTGGGTTTTATATGCAGAAAAACAGTTGTTGCGGGACAGGTGGGCCATGGAGTTTTTACAGCATGTTGGAGGGATCTCAGAAAGAAAAAGGTTGAGAACCCCTGCTCTAGTGACTACAGCTCAGGGCTCTCATTGCTATAGCCTGGGTTCAGGTCCTGGACTCAGAGGAGCCATTGAGTTTGGTTGGTTTCCTTTCTCAGGGGTCAGTTCCTCCCCTGAGTGGCACTTTACCAACACCTTGGATAGAGGGTAGGTCCAAGGACCCGCACTGCGGCATGGCTGGATAGTGCAGAGTGTGGAGCGCTTGGTAAGGCTCTCAGGTGAATTCTGAGCATGGTGTCTGAACAGA
>NW_020710064.1:0-1292 GCF_002925995.2 Terrapene triunguis
CCCCTTCCCCAGCCCTGAGCCCCCTTCTGCACCCAAACTCCCTCCTGGAGCATTCACCCCAAACCCCCTCCTGTACTCCACCCCCCTGCCCCCGGATCAGCCCGGAGCCCCCTCCCACACCCCAACCCCCTGCCCAGTGAAAGTGAGTGAGGTTGGGGGAGAGTGAGCAACGGAGGGAGGGGGACTGGAGCCTCTAGAGCATGGGCGGGGCAAGACAAGGGTGTTTGGGTTTGTGCAATTAGACAGTTGGGAACCCTAGACACCTGTCCCCTCCTGTCTTACTTTCACAGGGCTCTGGCATTCAAGACCCTGGCTTGATGAGGTCCTTTCAACTGAGGGTGACCCCCTCATTTGGGACAAGTTAAGCACAATTCTGCTCCCCTTTATTCATACAATAAAGACAACAACATTGATATCAACATTTCTCTACCTCTGCATTCGTACTAAAGTGATTTGTAACCCAACACCAGCCAAAGTTGATCACTTTGAGCAACACCGCTCTATCTGCTGGATATCTAAGCAGAGTAGGTGTGTTCATGTAAATACAATTTACTCCTGAAGTCTCTCCCCCTCCCAGCTAGCTGTCAGGGGAGAATTCATTCAGACCCTGCTTACAATTAAATCCTAGGAAATACCCCCACTCCCAAATCCAGATCTGCACTGACAGTGATGCACTTGGCTCAGCGCAGCCTGTGGTTCTCAACCAGGGGTCCGGGGCCCTCTGGGGGGCCATGATCAGGCTTCAGGGGGTCCGCCAAGCAGGGCTGGCATTAGACTTAATGTGGCCCAGGGAAGAAAGCTAAAGCTCCACCACATGGGGCTGGTGCCCCTGAGCACCACCAACGAGATCTGAAGTCAAAGCCTGAGCAACTTAGCTTCACGGGGCCCCCTGTGGTACAGGGCCCCAGGCAATTGCCCGGCTTGCTGCCCCCTAACACCAGCCCTGGGTTTTATATGCAGAAAAACAGTTGTTGCGGGACAGGTGGGGCATGGAGTTTTTACAGCATGTTGGAGGGATCTCAGAAAGAAAAAGGTTGAGAACCCCTGCTCTAGTGACTACAGCTCAGGGCTCTCATTGCTATAGCCTGGGTTCAGGTCCTGGACTCAGAGGAGCCATTGAGTTTGGTTGGTTTCCTTTCTCAGGGGTCAGCTCCTCCCCTGAGTGGCACTTTACCAACACCTTGGATAGAGGGTAGGTCCAAGGACCCGCACTGCAGCGTGGCTGGATAGTGCAGAGTGTAGAGTGCTTGGTAAGGCTCTCAGGTGAATTCTGAGCATGGTGTCTGAACAGA
>NW_020710065.1:0-3046 GCF_002925995.2 Terrapene triunguis
CGATCCCCGATAGACCGATTGCTACCCGCCGGATCGGCGGGTAGTGAAGACATACACCGTCAGTTCAAAGCACAGGACCTGGAGTGCTTACGGATCAGTGTTCTCACTGATGACCCACAAGGTGGGAGACCTGTGGGAGTTTGTTACGGACATTCAGAGCAGGATAAGCTGCTCTTTAAACATCTATTTGCAATGTACAGAAAAAATAAACATGTCGTCATTGGGGAGCTCAGTCGGGGAGACATATGCAGGAAGTTTGAAGCTGCCAGTATTTAAATGTCCTTGGAATTTCTGAAAACTATAGACGATAATTTTCTAACACTAAGTATATTATATCCAACTAGGAGTATTTCTATATTAGACCTTATTCTGACAGATAAAGAAGAATTGATCATTGAGCTAACAATTAGCGGTTGCCTAAGAGCAAGTACTCATGACCTAATTACATTTGTTATGTGCAAAGAGGATATAGTCCTGCCCATTAATATATATACTTGGCATTTTAAAAGGGCCATTTTTCTGATGCTGGAAACAATTAAGATCAAAACTGATTGAAAGAAAAATTTTTAAAAATGGATGATAACTGGAAGTGTTTAAGAAAGCTTTACTAAATAAACCACAATCCTGCAACCCTAAAAGAAGTCTTATTCACATAAAATACCATCCTGCTTAAGAAAGGAAGTGAAATCAGCTATAAAAAATAAAGTACTGTATATAACAAATTGAAAAAAATGGAAGTTGATTGTAATGACTATAAATTAGTAGTTATGAAATTCAGACAATTGATAATGGAAGCTAAAGGTATCAGTGAAAAAGGTATGGACATAAATCAAGAACAAAGGAATTCCTAGAAATAACAGAGGTTTTTTACTAGACAGATATGGTAAAATTGTCAATAATTCTGCAGAAAAAGGAGAAGGGTTGAATAATTTTGTTGTTGTGCATTTGGAAAGAAGCCGTATGATGTAGCCCCATGTTAGAGGGATAATGAAATACTTTTTATTCCAACAATACCGAGGCAAGTTGTTGTAAAGTAACTCCTAAAGTTAAACATTTTTAAATCTGCAGGATCAGATAACTGGCACCCATGAGTTTTAAAAGAATTGGCTGGCAAACTATCTGAACCATTGATGTTGCTATTTAAAATATCTTGGAATACTGGGGAAAAATTATGGTGTGCCAATATTTTAAAAGGATAAACAGGATGACCTATGTAACTATAGGCCAGTTAGCTGGACATCGATCCTGGACAAAATCATGGAATATGGAGTCATGGACAAACTCAGACTGGAAATAAGCCATAATTTTTAACAGTGAGAGTAATTAGCCATTGTTACAATTTACCAACATTTTTATCTATGATCTGGAAAACAACATAAAATCATCCGTGATAAAGTTTGCAGATGACATTGGAATTGGGGGAATGGTAAATAACGAAGAAGACCAGGTCTCTGATACAGAGCAACCTGAATTGCTTGGCAAGCTGGGCACAAGCAAACAAAATGCCTTTTAATATGGCTAAACGTAAATGTATATACCTAGGAAAAAAGAGCGTAGGCCATACTTACACAATGGGGGACTCTATCCTGGGAGCAGTGACTCTGAAAAGATTTGGCGGTCGTGGTGGACAAGCAGCTGAATATGAGCTCCCAGTGCAGCACTCTGGCCGAAAGGGCTAATATGATTCTTGGATGCATAAACAAGGGATTCTCGAGTAGGAGCAGAGAGGTTATTTTACCTCTTGTATTTGGCACTAGTGCAATCTCTGCTGGAATATTGTGTCCAGTTCTGGACCTCTGACGACCAGAAACTGGGAGTGGAAGACAGGGGTGGATCACTCCATAATTGCCCTGTTCTTTACACTCCCCCTGAAGCTTAGATACAGGCCACCATGGGAGATATGATACTTGGCAAGGTGGACCATGATCTGACCTAGTATGTCAGCTCTTATGTTCCAGCATGATCCAATGGCTGGAAGTTGAAGCTAGACAAATTCAGATGGGAAATAAGGTGTACATTTTTAAGTCAGGGTAATTAACCATTGGAACAACTTACCAAGGATCATGATGGCTTCTCCATCACTGGCAATTTTTAAACCAAGATGGGATGTTTCTAACAGATCTGCTCTAGGAATTATTTTGGGTGAGTTATGTGGCGTGTATTATACAGGAGGTCAGACTATGGTCCCTTCTGGCTTTGAAATCTGTGAATCTATGAGAAAAGATGTTGACAAATTGGAAAGGGTTTGGAGAAGAGCTACAAGAATGATTTGAGGTCTTGAAAACCTGCCTTACAATGAGTAACTGAAGAAGTTCAGTCTATTCAATTTATCCTAGACAAGTTTAAGAGATTGCTTGATGATGATCTACAAATACTTAAATGGGAAAGGCATTTCTAACTGCAGATAACTCTTTAATCTAGAGAATAAAGATAGCATAATATCTGGAAACAAAGCTAGAAATAAGGTGCAAATTTTTAACAGTGAGTAGATTAAGCATTGAAACAGCTCTCCTAAGGATGTAGTGGATTCTCTATCACTCAAAGTCAGTAAATCAAAATTGGATGTCTTTTTCTGAAACATATGATGTTGTGCAACCAGCAGTCTTGAGCTTCATGCAGGCATCCCAGGCCTGTGCCATGTAGGAGATCAGACTTGATTATCATCAATGGACCCTTTTGGCCTTAAAAAGATTTTTGGCCCTTAGAAAGATTGCTATTTCCCCTTCTCTGTCTGCCTGCTGAATCTCTCCACCTGCTTACAGAGAGAGTTAACTCAATGTAAATATGTAATTATCTGTAGCTTACAGCTTTCATTCAATTTTGCCATAGCAATCATATGAAGGTCAGTTTCACTCTATCCACCAAGGAATTGTAGTCACCTTTGCAATGAGATGTGACAAATGTCTCATGAAAAACAGCAACACACCGAACGGTTCAGGACAGAAAGTGAAGACTAACTTATCCAACCAAAACTGCAGAGGGAATCTAAGGGTATGTCGTCACTACCCGCCGATCCGGCGGGTAGCAATCGGTCTATCGGGGATCG
>NW_020710066.1:0-2842 GCF_002925995.2 Terrapene triunguis
TAGTCTTCACTTTCTGTCCTGAACCGTTCGGTGTGTTGCTGTTTTTCATGAGACATTTGTCACATCTCATTGCAAAGGTGACTACAATTCCTTGGTGGATAGAGTGAAACTGACCTTCATATGATTGATATGGCAAAATTGAATGAAAGCTGTAAGCTACAGATAATTACATATTTACATTGAGTTAACTCTCTCTGTAAGCAGGTGGAGAGATTCAGCAGGCAGACAGAGAGGGGGAAATAGCAATCTTTCTAAGGGCCAAAAATCTTTTTAAGGCCAAAAGGGTCCATTGATGATAATCAAGTCTGATCTCCTACATGGCACAGGCCTGGGATGCCTGCATGAAGCTCAAGACTGCTGGTTGCACAACATCATATGTTTCAGAAAAAGACATCCAATTTTGATTTACTGACTTTGAGTGATAGAGAATCCACTACATCCTTAGGAGAGCTGTTTCAATGCTTAATCTACTCACTGTTAAAAATTTGCACCTTATTTCTAGCTTTGTTTCCAGATATTATGCTATCTTTATTCTCTAGATTAAAGAGTTATCTGCAGTTAGAAATGCCTTTCCCATTTAAGTATTTGTAGATCATCATCAAGCAATCTCTTAAACTTCTCTAGGATAAATTGAATAGACTGAACTTCTTCAGTTACTCATTGTAAGGCAGGTTTTCCAGACCTCAAATCATTCTTGTAGCTCTTCTCCAAACCCTTTCCAATTTGTCAACATCTTTTCTCATAGATTCACAGATTTCAAAGCCAGAAGGGACCATAGTCTGACCTCCTGTATAATACACGCCACATAACTCACCCAAAATAATTCCTAGAGCAGATCTGTTAGAAACATCCCATCTTGGTTTAAAAATTGCCAGTGATGGAGAAGCCATCATGATCCTTGGTAAGTTGTTCCAATGGTTAATTACCCTGACTTAAAAATGTACACCTTATTTCCCATCTGAATTTGTCTAGCTTCAACTTCCAGCCATTGGATCATGCTGGAACATAAGAGCTGACATACTAGGTCAGATCATGGTCCACCTTGCCAAGTATCATATCTCCCATGGTGGCCTGTATCTAAGCTTCAGGGGGAGTGTAAAGAACAGGGCAATTATGGAGTGATCCACCCCTGTCTTCCACTCCCAGTTTCTGGTCGTCAGAGGTCCAGAACTGGACACAATATTCCAGCAGAGATTGCACTAGTGCCAAATACAAGAGGTAAAATAACCTCTCTGCTCCTACTCGAGAATCCCTTGTTTATGCATCCAAGAATCATATTAGCCCTTTCGGCCAGAGTGCTGCACTGGGAGCTCATATTCAGCTGCTTGTCCACCACGACCGCCAAATCTTTTCAGAGTCACTGCTTCCAGGATAGAGTCCCCCATTGTGTAAGTATGGCCTACGCTCTTTTTTCCTAGGTATATACATTTACATTTAGCCATATTAAAAGGCATTTTGTTTGCTTGTGCCCAGCTTGCCAAGCAATTCAGGTTGCTCTGTATCAGAGACCTGGTCTTCTTCGTTATTTACCATTCCCCCAATTCCAATGTCATCTGCAAACTTTATCACGGATGATTTTATGTTGTTTTCCAGATCATAGATAAAAATGTTGGTAAATTGTAACAATGGCTAATTACTCTCACTGTTAAAAATTATGGCTTATTTCCAGTCTGAGTTTGTCCATGACTCCATATTCCATGATTTTGTCCAGGATCGATGTCCAGCTAACTGGCCTATAGTTACATAGGTCATCCTGTTTATCCTTTTAAAATATTGGCACACCATAATTTTTCCCCAGTATTCCAAGATATTTTAAATAGCAACATCAATGGTTCAGATAGTTTGCCAGCCAATTCTTTTAAAACTCATGGGTGCCAGTTATCTGATCCTGCAGATTTAAAAATGTTTAACTTTAGGAGTTACTTTACAACAACTTGCCTCGGTATTGTTGGAATAAAAAGTATTTCATTATCCCTCTAACATGGGGCTACATCATACGGCTTCTTTCCAAATGCACAACAACAAAATTATTCAACCCTTCTCCTTTTTCTGCAGAATTATTGACAATTTTACCATATCTGTCTAGTAAAAAACCTCTGTTATTTCTAGGAATTCCTTTGTTCTTGATTTATGTCCATACCTTTTTCACTGATACCTTTAGCTTCCATTATCAATTGTCTGAATTTCATAACTACTAATTTATAGTCATTACAATCAACTTCCATTTTTTTCAATTTGTTATATACAGTACTTTATTTTTTATAGCTGATTTCACTTCCTTTCTTAAGCAGGATGGTATTTTATGTGAATAAGACTTCTTTTAGGGTTGCAGGATTGTGGTTTATTTAGTAAAGCTTTCTTAAACACTTCCAGTTATCATCCATTTTTAAAAATTTTTCTTTCAATCAGTTTTGATCTTAATTGTTTCCAGCATCAGAAAAATGGCCCTTTTAAAATGCCAAGTATATATATTAATGGGCAGGACTATATCCTCTTTGCACATAACAAATGTAATTAGGTCATGAGTACTTGCTCTTAGGCAACCGCTAATTGTTAGCTCAATGATCAATTCTTCTTTATCTGTCAGAATAAGGTCTAATATAGAAATACTCCTAGTTGGATATAATATACTTAGTGTTAGAAAATTATCGTCTATAGTTTTCAGAAATTCCAAGGACATTTAAATACTGGCAGCTTCAAACTTCCTGCATATGTCTCCCCGACTGAGCTCCCCAATGACGACATGTTTATTTTTTCTGTACATTGCAAATAGATGTTTAAAGAGCAGCTTATCCTGCTCTGAATGTCCGTAACAAACTCCCACAGGTCTCCCACCTTGTGG
>NW_020710067.1:0-2036 GCF_002925995.2 Terrapene triunguis
TCACTACCCGCCGATCCGGCGGGTAGCAATCGGTCTATCGGGGATCGACTTACCGCGTCTCATGAGGACGCGGTAAAATCGATCCCTGATTGCTCTGCCGTCGACTCCGGAAATCCACCTCGGCAAGAGGCGGCAGCGGAGTCGGCGGCAGCGCGGCAGCGGTCGGCTTTCCCCCGTCCTCACCGCCAGGTAAGCCGACCTAAAATACGCAACTTCAGCTACGGTATTCACGTAGCTGAAGTTGCGTATCTTAGGTCGGAACCCCGCTGTAGTGTAGACCTAGCCGGTAGCTCTAAAGCAGGTAATGGTATCTGCTGCCCACTTTTTCCTGCCTAAACAGGGTGTTTCCGGTGAGACCATTCCCACTACATGAATCCTCCCACCATGTCACAGGAATAGCTGTCTTGAGCCCTGCCTCCCTATCCTCCCCTGAACACCCGCCGCGCGGGGCCCAATTCAGCCGAATCGGCTGAATCGGCCTAAAGCCGGCCCTGCCTGTGGAAAGGGACAAAAAAAGAAACTGCAATTTGTCTGCTAGTGATCAAGTAGTGCCCCTTGCCCTCTGCCACAAGCATCTGTCACAGTCTCTAGGTATATTTTACAGTCCAATACAGTCATAAAGAACCCCAATAGACGCCCAAATCAACACCCTTCCACAAATACAAATAATCGTGCCTTTCCCGCTCAATCTGCCTCCTCTATGAAAGCCCAGATAAACAGCTGATTCTTGCAGCATGATTGGAAGCTCTCTGACCCAAGTGTAGTAGAAAGACAGCCTGAGACATGAGGCCTTGTATCAGAGGCCCGGCATGAGGCCTGAACTAAAGTAGCGGTCAAGCCTTGCTAATATAAAGCAAAGTTAGCAAGAGACAGCCTGTGAGCAGGCTCACAGAACCTGGCAAGAACAGGGCTGGTATTTCAAAAACACACACATTCCTGAGACGTGCTGGGCACAGGACACTCACGTGAACACATTCCAGAAGGGTGGTACCAGAACACCCCGATACCAAGTATAGTACCAACACTCTCCCTGAAGATGATACAAGGATACACTGACCCCCCTCTTAGTGATAAGGTCAGGATGACAGTGTGACAGTGGATAGAGATGTATTGATCAAACCAATGTGTACAAGGTAATGGGTGGTAACAAATCATGTCAGGGGGCAGTAACTAATCATGTCAGAGGGGCAATACGTAACTTGTTTGTACTGGTGTATAAAGAAGGGTCTCAGAGTGTCTCTGGTCAGCCTAGCGGGGCAGTGGAAAGTCCCGCCATTGACTGAGATGGTCCATTGTCACGGGCACACATGTGTTAGCGTAACGTAGACACTGATCCGGGGAGCTAGGATTGTGCTTTGTCAGCAATAAACCTGGCTGGGCGCCTTCGCTACTGAAACGGGTCTGTGGTTTTCTTGGGTGGTATGATCGAGGTCTGCTGCATCAGCTATCTGCGCAGAGCTGGTGTAGCACACAGAGAGAACACACGCACATGCAGTCAATGTCTGACAACACCAAAGAGCAAAGTGAATTCCAGAGCTGAGAGTCCTTAAATGGAAACATTCTGCCACCATTCTCTCCCCCACATTTAAACATGGGAGTTCTAAGCTTAAACATCCCAGCAGATCTCAAATGTGGATGTGTAACGGGTGGGGGAATCTGTCTGTACAGTTTCTGAGTTCTGTGTGGGATTATGAACTCCCTGCATGAACTCTCTTTATGAGGCTGCAGACTCCATTTTGGATGTGGGGCTCTTTACCTTCTTGGTGGTCCTGTTACCTCCATGTTGGACTAGAATTCCAAAGGCTGGTGGCCAAGGGATAACAAGAGAGGGTTGTTGACTTGAGTGCTCAACCATTGAAATGGAATCGCTCTAAACAACAGACTGGATCCCAGGACTCTGGGGTCACCTGTTGAGGCTGACCAGGGAGTCACCTGACAGTGGAGACAAAGGAGAGTATAAAAGGACTAAGCTGTTCTATTTGCTCTCTTTTTGGCCATTTGTCATGAGCTAAAGATGAGAGAAGCTGCAGCAGGAC
>NW_020710068.1:0-2731 GCF_002925995.2 Terrapene triunguis
CCAGTTTGCAGTGTTGTTATAGTCATGTTGGTCCCAGGATATCAGAGAGACAAGGTGGGTGAGGTAATATCTTTTACTGGAATAACTTCTGTCGGTGAAAGAGACGAGCTTTTGAGCTCTACAGAGCTCTCCTTCAGGTCTGGGAAGGGTAATCAGAGTGTCACAGCTCAATAAAAGGTGGAACAATTTGTTAAGCATAAGGAGTTAACACATGTTGCAAGAAACCATTCCAAATCAAGTAGGAAATTAACACATCTTCAGTCATAGGACAAGGGAGAGTTAGGGCAGATCTACACTAGGAATTTACACTGGCGCAGGTGTACCGATGTTTGTGATAGGCATGTGTAGGATCCAGGGTTCTTGAATGGTGTGTTGTAGGGGTTACTGATCATCATAGCAGTGGAGATATGGCTTCAGGTTTTGAATCTGTTGTTCTGGCAGGGTCTGGTGCCACTTTCAGTTGGTGTATCCTGCTCTTTGCGGAGTTTGCTTCTGATAAGGAGCTTGGCAAGTTTGGGGGTCGGGGGTTGGAAGGCCAGAAGCTGGAAGACAAGAAAGATTTCTTTCAGGATGTGGTCCCCATCAAGTATGGGTTGCAATGTTTGATGATACCCTGCATGGGTTCGAGTGTGGGTTAGTAGGTGACAACTAGGAGTGTGGGGTCAGTGGGGTGTTTTTTTGTTTTGTTCTGTATTGAAGCAGATTCTCTCAGGGAATTAGGGTGACTCATTCCATGATGCGATCTACTTCTCTGGTGAAGAGTCCTTATTTGGTGAAAGCGGTTTTGAGCGTGTTAAGGTGTGCATCCCGAATATTCTCAGAGCATATTCTATGGTATCTGAGGACCTGGCTATACATAAATTTCTTGGTGTGTTTGGGGTGGATGCTGAATCTGTGGAGGTAAGTGTGGTGATTCCTGGATTTCCTTATATCTAGCTCTAGGGCTCCATTGTTGAAGCTGATGGTGTTTTTCAAGAAGGTGACGCAGGTGTAAGAATGTTCTAGAGAGAGTTTGATGAATGGCTGGTGGTTGTTGAAGTTTGGGGGGCACTCTAGGAGGGAGTTTTGGTCATCCGTGGAGACCGCGAAAATAATCGTTGATGTATCTCAGGTATATCATTGATTTCATGCAGCATTTTTCTAGAAATTCTTCCTCCAGGTGGTGCATGAAGAGGTTGGCATATTGTCCTATGACTGCAGCAATTGCTCACTTCATTTAGAATTGTTTCTTGCAATATGTGTTAACTCCTTATGCTTAACGATCTGTTCCCCCTTGTATTTAGCTGTGATACTCTGAGTACCTTTCCCAGACCTGAAGAAGAGCTCTCTGTGGAGCTCAAAAGCTTGTCTCTCTCAGCAACAGAAGCTGGTCCAATAAACGATATTACCTCACCGACCTTGTCTCTCTCTAGAGTCTAGTTTCACAGATTATACAGAAATGTAAATAAAGAGCTCCATGGTGAAAACCATAAGTCCTGGAGCACCCACTGAAAAATTTAGTGGGTGCTTAGCACCCGCTGGCAGCCAGCCTTCCCCCCACCAGTGCCTCCTGCCTGCCGGTGGCCCTGCTGATCAACTCTCCCCCCTCCCTCCCAGTGCCTTCCAGCCACTGTGATCAGCTGTTCCATGCCGTGCAGGAGACGCTGGAGGGGAGGGAGAGGAGCGGGGATGGGGCACACTCAGGGGAGGGGGCAGAACTGGGCGGGAAGAGGCGGGGCGGGGGCAGAACGGAGGCAGGAAGAGGCGGGGCAGAGGTGCGGACTTGGGGGAGGGGGTGGAGTGGGGGCGGAGTCTGGGGTGGCACAGGAGTTGAGCACCCCTGGGACTAGGAGGAAGCTGGCGCTTGTGGTGAAAACATTCTTTCCATTTGAATAATATAAAGAAATATTGATAACACACGTACAGTCTTTGGGTTTTCTTTAACAATGACAGTATATTTTTAAGTGAATTATAATATATCCCTCCTATCTGTTAAAATGTAATTTGTGTGAGTCTTTATGTCTCCCCTACTCTGAGTGGTGCCTGCTCCCAATCCAGGTTTCCAACACAATAGTGCAAATCACAGCTTCTTCCCCATTACGTCTAAACTGCCTCACGTGACCTGTTATATATTGCTCAACCAGTGAAGAAATATTTGCGGCTATACAACCTGGTGCTGTAAATCCATCACCTCTGACAGCTAAGTAGCATTGGGCCAGCTCAGGCCTTGGATAGGGCAGCTAGGTGTTGCAGGAAGTGTTATCAGTGGTACTGCAGGTAGCATGCTTGGCTCTGAGTGCTGAACCATTGCCCAATGGAGGTGCTGTCTTTCAGATGAGATTCAAAAACAGGATTGGTACCACTTATGGTCATCAAAGGTGCCATGGGACTTTAAAACAGGAGTAGGGAAGTTAACTCTGATGTCATGTCCAAATTCAAAGATGGGTAATTATATTATAACTACTTAGGCTAGGTCTACACTACAGCGGGGTTCCGACCTAAGATACGCAACTTCAGCTACGTGAATACCGTAGCTGAAGTTGCGTATTTTAGGTCGGCTTACCTGGCGGTGAGGACGGGGGAAAGCCGACCGCTGCCGCGCTGCCGCCGACTCCGCTGCCGCCTCTTGCCGAGGTGGATTTCCGGAGTCGACGGCAGAGCAATCAGGGATCGATTTTACCGCGTCCTCATGAGACGCGGTAAGTCGATCCCCGATAGACCGATTGCTACCCGCCGGATCGGCGGGTAGTGA
>NW_020710069.1:0-1805 GCF_002925995.2 Terrapene triunguis
TGCTCTGAATGTCCGTAACAAACTCCCACAGGTCTCCCACCTTGTGGCTCATCAGTGAGAACACTGATCCGTAAGCACTCCAGGTCCTGTGCTTTGAACTGACGGTAGCTCTAAAGCAGGTAATGGTATCTGCTGCCCACTCTGTCCTGCCTAAACAGGGTGTTTCCGGTGAGACCATTCCCACTACATGAATCCTCCCACCATGTCACAGGAATAGCTGAGTGGCCTGCAGTCTTGAGCCCTGCCTCCCTATCTTCCCCTGAACACCTGTGGAAAGGGACAAAAAAAGAAACTGCAATTTGTCTGCTAGTGATCAAGTAGTGCCCCTTGCCCTCTGCCACAAGCATCTGTCACAGTCTCTAGGTATATTTTACATTCCAATACAGTCATAAAGAACCCCAATAGATGCCCAAATCAACACCCTTCCACAAATACAAATAATCATGCCTTTCCCGCTCAATCTGCCTCCTCTATGAAGGCCCAGATAAACAACTGATTCTTGCAGCATGATTGGAAGCTCTCTGACCCAAGTATAGTAGAAAGACAGCCTGAGACATGAGGCCTTGTATCAGAGGCCCGGCATGAGGCCTAAACTAAAGTAGCGGTCAAGCCTTGCTAATATAAAGCAAAGTTAGCAAGAGACAGCCTGTGAGCAGGCTCACAGAACCTGGCAAGAACAGGGCTGGTATTGCAAAAACACACACATTCCTGAGAAGTGCTGGGCACAGGACACTCGTGTAAACACATTCCAGAAGGGTGGTACCAGAACACCCCGATACCAACTATAGTACCAACACTCTCCCTGAAGATGATACAAGGATACACTGACCCCCCTCTTAGTGATAAGGTCAGGATGACAGTGTGATGGATAGAGATGTTTTGATCAAACCAATATGTACAAGGTAATGGGTGGTAACAAATCACGTCAGGGGGCAGTAACTAATCATGTCAGAGGGGCAATACGTAACTTGTTTGTACTGGTGTATAAAGAAGGGTCTCAGAGTGTCTCTGGTCAGCCTAGCGGGGCAGTGGAAAGTCCCGCCATTGACTGAGGTGGTCCATTGTCACGGGCACACATGTGCTAGTGTAACGTAGACACTGATCCGGGGAGCTAGGATTGTGTTTTGTCAGCAATAAACCTGTCTGGGCGCCTTCGCTACTGAAACGGGTCTGTGGTTTTCTTGGGTGGTATGATCGAGGTCTGCTGCATCAGCTATCTGCGCAGAGCTGGTGTAGCACACAGAGAGAACACATGCACACGCAGCCAATGTCTGACAACACCAAAGAGCAAAGTGAATTCCAGAGCTGAGAGTCCTTAAATGGAAACATCCTGCCACCATTCTCTCCCCCACATTTAAACATGGGAGTTCTAAGCTTAAACATCCCAGCAGATCTCAAATGTGGATGTGTGACGGGTGGGGGAATCTGTCTGTACAGTTTCTGAGTTCTGTGTGGGATTATGAACTCCCTGCATGAACTCTCTTTATGAGGCTGCAGACTCCATTTTGGATGTGGGGCTCTTTACCTTCTTGGTGGTCCTGTTACCTCCATGTTGGACTAGAATTCCAAAGGCTGGTGGCCAAGGGATAACAAGAGAGGGTTGTTGACTTGAGTGCTCAACCATTGAAATGGAATCGCTCTAAACAACAGACTGGCTCCCAGGACTCTGGGGTCACCTGTTGAGGCTGACCAGGGAGTCACCTGACAGAGGAAAGAAAGGAGAGTATAAAAGGAATAAGCTGTTCTATTTGCTCTCTCTTTGGCCATTTGTCATGAGCTAAAGATGAGAGAAGCTGCAGCAGGAC
>NW_020710070.1:0-2543 GCF_002925995.2 Terrapene triunguis
CCAGTTTGCAGTGTTGTTATAGTCATGTTGGTCCCAGGATATCAGAGCGACAAGGTGGGTGAGGTAATATCTTTTACTGGAATAACTTCTGTCG
This sequence comes from Terrapene triunguis, assembly GCF_002925995.2. Lineage (NCBI taxonomy): Eukaryota > Metazoa > Chordata > Testudines > Emydidae > Terrapene > Terrapene triunguis. The sequence goes on from NW_020710070.1 coordinate 95, forward strand.
GTGAAAGAGACAAGCTTTTGAGCTCTACAGAGCTCTTCTTCAGGTCTGGGAAGGGTAATCAGAGTGTCACAGCTCAATAAAAGGTGGAACAATTTGTTAAGCATAAGGAGTTAACACATGTTGCAAGAAACCATTCCAAATCAAGTAGGAAATTAACACATCTTCAGTCATAGGACAAAGGAGAGTTAGGGCAGATCTACACTAGAAATTTACATTGGTGCAGGTGTACCGATATTTGTGATAGGCATGTGTAGGATCCAGGGTTCTTGAGTGGTGTGTTGTAGGGGTTACTGATCATCATAGCAGTGGAGATATGGCTTCAGGTTTTGAATCTGTTGTTCTGGCAGGGTCTGGTGCCACTTTCAGTTGGTGTATCCTGGTCTTTGCGGAGTTTGCTTCTGATAAGGAGCTTGGCAAGTTTGGGGGTCGGGGGTTGGAAGGCCAGAAGCTGGAAGACAGGAAAGATTTCTTTCAGGATGTGGTCCTCATCAAGTATGGGTTGCAATGTTTGATGATACCCTGCATGGGTTCGAGTGTGGGTTAGTAGGTGACAACTAGGAGTGTGGGGTCAGTGGGGTGTTTTTTTGTTTTGTTCTGTATTGAAGCAGATTCTCTCCGGGAATTAGGGTGACTCATTCCATGATGCGATCTACTTCTCTGGTGAAGAGTCCTTATTTGGTGAAAGCGGTTTTGAGCGTGTTAAGGTGTGCATCCCGAATATTCTCCTCAGAGCATATTCTATGGTATCTGAGGACCTGGCTATACATAAATTTCTTGGTGTGTTTGGGGTGGATGCTGAATCTGTGGAGGTAAGTGTGGTGATTCGTGGATTTCCTTATATCTAGCTCTAGGGCTCCATTGTTGAAGCTGATGGTGTTTTTCAGGAAGGTGACGCAGGTGTGAGAATGTTCTAGAGAGAGTTTGATGAATGGCTGGTGGTTGTTGAAGTTTGGGGGGCACTCTAGGAGGGAGTTTTGGTCATCCGTGGAGACAGCGAAAATAATCGTTGATGTATCTCAGGTATCTCATTGATTTCATGCAGCATTTTTCTAGAAATTCTTCCTCCAGGTGGTGCATGAAGAGGTTGGCATATTGTCCTATGACTGCAGCAATTGCTCACTTCATTTAGAATTGTTTCTTGCAATATGTGTTAACTCCTTATGCTTAATGATCTGTTCCCCCTTGTATTTAGCTGTGATACTCTGAGTACCTTTCCCAGACCTGAAGAAGAGCTCTCTGTGGAGCTCAAAAGCTTGTCTCTCTCAGCAACAGAAGTTGGTCCAATAAATGATATTACCTCACCGACCTTGTCTCTCTCTAGAGTCTAGTTTCACAGATTATACAGAAATGTAAATAAAGAGCTCCATGGTGAAAACCATAAGTCCTGGAGCACCCACTGAAAAATTTAGTGGGTGCTTAGCACCCACTGGCAGCCAGCCTTCCCCCGCCCCCAATGCCTCCTGCCTGCCGGTGGCCCTGCTGATCAACTCTCCCCCCTCCCTCCCAGTGCCTTCCAGCCACTGTGATCAGCTGTTCCATGCCGTGCAGGAGACGCTGGAGGGGAGGGAGAGGAGCGGGGATGGGGCACACTCAGGGGAGGGGGCAGAACTGGGCGGGAAGAGGCGGGGCAGGGGCAGAACGGAGGCAGGAAGAGGCGGGGCAGAGGTGGGGACTTGGGGGAGGGGGTGGAGTGGGGGCGGGGTCTGGGGTGGCACAGGAGTTGAGCACCCCTGGGACTAGGAGGAAGCTGGCGCTTGTGGTGAAAACATTCTTTCCATTTGAATAATATAAAGAAATATTGATAACACACGTATAGTCTTTGGGTTTTCTTTAACAATGATTTTAAATCTGACAGTATATTTTTAAGTGAATTATAATATATCCCTCCTACCTGTTAAAATGTAATTTGTGTGAGTCTTTATGTCTCCCCTACTCTGAGTGGTGCCTGCTCCCAATCCAGGTTTCCAACACAATAGTGCAAATCACAGCTTCTTCCCCATTACGTCTAAACTGCCTCACGTGACCTGTTATATATTGCTCGACCAGTGAAGAAATATTTGCGGCTATACAACCTGGTGCTGTAAATCCATCACCTCTGACAGCTAAGTAGCATTGGGCCAGCTCAGGCCTTGGATAGGGCAGCTAGGTGTTGCAGGAAGTGTTATCAGTGGTACTGCAGGTAGCACGCTTGGCTCTGAATGAGTGCTGAACCATTGCCCAATGAGGTGCTGTCTTTCAGATGAGATTCAAAAACAGGATTGGTACCACTTATGGTCATCAAAGGTGCCATGGGACTTTAAAACAGGAGTAGGGAAGTTAACTCTGATGTCATGTCCAAATTCAAAGATGGGTAATTATATTATAACTACTTAGATTCCCTCTGCAGTTTTGGTTGGATAAGGTAGTCTTCACTTTCTGTCCTGAACCGTTCGGTGTGTTGCTGTTTTTC
>NW_020710071.1:0-4217 GCF_002925995.2 Terrapene triunguis
TATAAAAGACTAATAAGTTTCTGGAATGGATTCCAGCCAGTGACCTTTGATTCCAACCAGTCAACTTTGGTGATACTCTGGAAGATCAACTAAGCTTGAAAATGTCATCAATATCTGTTCAGTGTATCCTATGACACTCACTCTACAGCAGTGGTTCTCAAACTTTTGTACTGGTGACCTCTTTCACATAGCAAGCCTCTGAGTGCGACCCCCCCCCCATATAAATTAAAAATACTTTTTTATATATTTAACACTATTATAAATGCTGGAGGCAAAGCAGGGTTTGGGGTGGAGGCTGACAGCTCGTGACCCTCTCCCCCCCACCCCCCGTGTAACAACCTTGTAACACCCTGAGGGATCCCAACCCCCAGTTTGAGAACCCCAGCTCTACAGTACATGAGGCACCAGAAATATAGCCAGTTTAATATGGATTATTATTATTTGACAAAGAGCAAATGTATTTGATAACTAACATTTTTACCATGGTTTCGCTCAACCTCTCATGCTTATCATGAGAGAATTCTCCACTCTGTTTGATCTATAGGTGGCATGGCGTCCATCCACTCTGACTGCTGCTACTTTACTAATGGGACACAAACTGGGGAACAAAGAATCAGGTATGTTAATCAACTCACCTATTCAAAAACAACCTTTCTTGTGTTTTTCATTTAAAAATGCTACAGTATCTTACAGCACTCTCCCCCAAAACTATTGTTAAGTTTAAATCCAAATTCTTAGCTTCTGTAAGTGCATGGAAATTTATTGAAGTCAATGGAATTACACACAACAGTGGTGAACTTTGCCTATAGCAGTTGAGGCAAGTACTATAAATGATTGTTGCATTTTTTTTCTTTATAGAAAACATGCTTCATTATTGTTAGTCTAGTAGCATTGCCTATTCTTAAGGTTGCCCAACATTTACCATTATAAGACCCTTCTCAATTTCTTATAAATGCCAAACTTTAACCATTTGGGCTGAAATTTTCTATGCCAGGTTTCTACCTCATGCTGCATTTTTTAAATATGTTTCAGCTAAAATGGTTGAACAATTTTCAGGGAAATTTGGCCACTGCATAGATTTGGGCCACTAGGTTGTGCTACCCTGAGCAGAAGGACAGCCTTACTGATTCTGGCCATTGGGCCATACTGCCATGAGCGGCAGGGCCGCCACCTAGATCCAGGCCATTTGGTCCACCAAATAGACATTTTGATGACCCCCACAATGTGACACCCTGTAATGGGGTGTACCAACTGCATGACAGTGTTTCACAGTAATTGGGCCATATAGACCCTGCTGGTCCATACTAAAGATTCCCTAGTGCACTTTAATGTAGTGTACAGTACTAGTAAAGTTAATATGCTTTAGAAATCACAACACCATAGTGCACTTTACCCCACCATAGAGGCAAGCCCTTAGACTGTAGTAATTTCCACAGTGAGCTACGCAGTTGCCGGTCACTGAGGATGACCCAGTCCCTGCCCCAAAGCGTGCAGGGGTGTTGGGTGGGTGAAATTCACACTTCTTAGGATTTGGCCAAATAAATCCAATCTTACTAGGTGCTGCATGCCTTCAACTACTAAAAGATGTAACCTTAATCAGGTATGGTGGCACTGAATTTTGAAAGAGAGCAATATAGATATACACCTCTACCTCGATACAACGCTGTCCTCGGGAGCCAAAAAATCTTACCACGTTATAGGTGAAACCGCGTTATATTGAACTTGCTTGATCCACCGGAGTGCGCAGCCCCACCCCCTTGGAGCACTGCTTTACTGCGTTATATCCGAATTCGTGTTATATCAGGTCGCGTTATATCGGGGTAGCGGTGTATATACAAAATAGCCAATAAGTGGGGATGACAACCAATTGTCATAGTCTCCTTCTAATACAGAGAGACTATAATCACCTAAAGCAAAGATTTTAAAAAATGGGAGCATGGACATAAATGAATGAATTTTCAAACTATAAGGCAGTGGTTTAACTATACAGGACTAGATTCACAAGGAGACTAAATGCCTCATTAGGCACCCAAGTTAAACATTTATGTGCCACTGACTTTCACAAAGCTGCTGCTCAGCTGCCACCTAACCCTGTAAGCTGTCTAAGTTTCTGCCAGTTTAGTACCCTTCTCACCTTCGTTTCCACTGGTAGACAGGTGCAAAATTGCCTAAGCCCTGATGCTGCCAAGCTGCTCAGCACCTAGATCATGAATAAGAGATTCTCAGTTCAGACATTCCACTGCCTATCTTTCCTGGAGGGTCTGATCTGGTAGGCATACTTAGCGCATGCCGAACCCCCACAAAAAACAGCTGGGGTGAGCATTTGGGGGTTGGCTGATGCATGCACAGAATCATAGAAATGTAGGACTGGAAGGGACCTCAACGGGTCAACTAGTGAAGTCCCCTGCATTGAGGCAGAACTAAGTATTGCCTAATATCATCCTCAAGTGGCATTTGTCTAATCTGGTTTTAAAAACCTCCAGTGATGGAGATTCCACAACCTCCCTAGGTAATTTGTTCCAATGTTTAACTACCCTTACAATTAGAAAGTTTTTCCTAATGTCTAACCTAAGTCTCTCTTGCTGCAATTTAAGCCCGTTACTTCTTGACCTGGCCTCAGTGGATGAAGAGAAAAATTTATCAACATTTTACGTATTTGAAGACTTCTGATGTCCTCCCCTCCCGCCTTAGTCATATCTTCTCCAGACTGAACAAACCTATTTTTTTTTCAATCTTTCCTCTTTGTTGCTTTCCTGTGGACTTTCTCCAATTTGTCCACATCTTACTCGAAGTGTGGTGCCCAGAACTGGACACACTACTCCAGTTAGGGCCTTACCAGGGCTGAGTAGAAGAATTACTTCTCCTGTCTTGCTTACAACGCTACTGCTAATATATCCCAGAATGATGTTTGCTTTTTTTGCAACAATATTACATTGTTGACTCATTTAGTTTGTGATCCACTATAACCCCCAGATCCTTTTCTGCAGTACTCCTTCCTAGACTGACATTTCCCATTTTTCCTTTGTGCAATTGACTATTCATTCCTAAGAGTAGTACTTTGCATTTGTCCTTATTGAATTTCATCCTATTTATTTCATACCATTTCTCCAGTTTCGCAAGATCATTTTGAATTCTAATACTGTGCTCGAACGCACTTGCAACCCCTTCCAGTTTGGTATCATTTATAAGTGTACTCTCTATGCCATTATCTAAATTATTTATGAATAGAACTGGACCCAGGACAGATCCCTGTGGGAACCTACTTAATATGCCCTTCCACCTCAATTGTGAACCATTGATAACTACTCTGAGTATGGTTTTCCAACCAGTTGTGCATCCACCTGATAGTAGTTTCATCTAGGCTATATTTTTCTAGTTTGTTTATGAGAAGGTCATGTAAGACAGTATCAAAAGCCTTTAAAAAGTCAAGATGTATGACATCTACTGCTTCCCCCTATCCACAAGGCTTGTTACCCTGTCAAAGAAAGATATTAGGTTGGTTTGACATGATTTGTTCTTGACAAATCCATGTTGATTGTTACTTATCACATTATTTTCTTCTAGGTGATTATAAATCGATTGTTTATTTGCTCCATTATCTTTCTGAGTACCAAAGTTAAGCTGATGGTCTATAATTCCCTGGGTTGGCCTTATTCTCCTTCTTACAGATAGATACTATATTTGCCTTTTTCCAGACCTCTGGGATCTCTCCCATCCTCCACAAGCTTTCAAAGATAATCGCTAGTGGCTCAAAGATCTCTTCAGTCAGTTCCTTAAGTATACTAGGATGTCTTTCATAAGGCCCTGTGGACTTGAAGATGTCTAACTAGTTTAAGTAATTCTTAACTTGTTTCTTTCCTATTTTAGCCTCCGATCCTACCCCATTTACACCGATGTGCACTATATTAGTCATCTAATCACTGCTAACTCTTCTGGTGAAAACTGAAAGAAAAAAAAAAGAGTCATTTAACATTTGGGCTATTGCTGCATTTTCTGTTCTTATCTTTCCCTCCTCATTGAATAATGGGCCTATTCTGTCCTTGGTTTTTCTCTTGTTTCTAATGTATTTGTAAAATGTTTTCTTGTTACTCTTTGTGTCCCTAGCTAGTTTAATCTCATTTTGTGTCTTGGCCTGTCTAATTTTGTCTCTTCATGCTGGCAGTGTCTTTCTATATTCATTCTTCAAAATTTGACCTAGTTTCACTTTTTGTATGACT
>NW_020710072.1:0-4777 GCF_002925995.2 Terrapene triunguis
CCCCCCCCAAGATTTGAAAGTATCTTGTCTCCTTATTGGTCCTTGGGTCAGGTGTCAGCCAGGTTACCCGAGCTTCTTAACCCTTTACAGGTAAAAGGATTTGGAGTCTCTGTACACAGAGAGCTGTTACCCTTCCCTTTATAGTTATGACACGCCCCCCAAATCACAGATAGTGTTGGACGTTCGGTTCCACACTGGCTGTGATTTCTTCCTGGAGTTCTAGGAGAAAACAGAGTTAATAAGACACATGTACCTTTAGACATACTACTGATTATATAAAAACTAACAATATGTTTCATTCCAAGAACAATTGTTAACCAGTTAACTCTGGGAAACTTTCCCGGGAGAGTGCATCAGCCACTTTGTTAGAAGCTCCCGAAATGTGTTGTATTTCAAAATCAAAATCTTGGAGAGCTAAACTCCATCGAAGAAGTTTTTTGTTATTTCCCTTGGCGGTATGAAGCCACTGTAGCGCAGCATGGTCTGTTTGTAGTTGGAAACGCCGTCCCCAAACATATGGGCGTAGCTTTTCCAGCGCGTACACAATGGCGTAGCATTCTTTTTCGCTGATTGACCAGTGGCTTTCCCTCTCAGACAGTTTTTTGCTGAGAAACACGACAGGATGGAATTCTTGATCCGGTCCTTCCTGCATTAAAACTGCTCCCACGCCTCGCTCGGACGCATCTGTGGTTACTAGGAACGGTTTGTCAAAGTCTGGGGCCCTTAGCACAGGGTCAGACATGAGTGTTGCCTTAAGCTGGTTAAAGGCCTTTTGACACTTATCAGTCCACTGAACTGCATTTGGCTGTTTCTTTCTGGTTAGGTCTGTCAGCGGGGCGGCGATTTGGCTGTAGTGTGGTACAAATCGCCTATAATATCCGGCCAAACCTAAGAAGGATTGGACCTGTTTCTTTGACTTTGGAACCGGCCACTTTTGGATAGCATCCACTTTGGCCTGTAGGGGATTTATAGTTCCTTGACCCACCTGGTGCCCCAGGTACGTCACTCTGTTTTGGCCTATTTGACACTTTTTAGCCTTAACAGTTAGTCCTGCCTGTCGGATGCGCTCGAAGACTTTTCCCAGGTGCTCCAGGTGTTCTGTCCATGAATCAGAAAAAATGGCCACATCATCGAGGTAGGCAACTGCAGATTCTCCCAATCCCGCTAAGAGACCATCTACAAGTCTTTGGAAGGTGGCGGGTGCATTTCGCAACCCGAAAGGGAGTACATTGAATTCGTACACCCCTGCCTGGGTGACGAAGGCTGACCTTTCCTTAGCGGGTTCATCTAGTGGTACTTGCCAGTACCCTTTGGTTAAGTCTAAAGTAGAGATGAATTGGGCATGTCCCAATTTTTCCAATAGCTCATCTGTGCGTGGCATTGGATAGTTGTCAGGACGAGTTACAGCATTTAGCTTACGGTAGTCCACGCAAAAGCGTATTTCCCCATCTGGTTTGGGAACTAGAACCACTGGAGATGCCCATGCACTGTTAGAGGGGCGGATTATACCCATCTGTAGCATGTCCTGGATCTCCCTTTGTATAGCCGCTTGGGCATGAGGTGACTCCCGGTAGGGTGGGGTTCTAATTGGGTGAGCATTACCTGTGTCAATGGAGTGGTATGCCCGTTCGGTCCGTCCTGGAGTGGCTGAGAAAATCGGTGCAAAGCTTGTGCACAGCTCCTTGATCTGCTGTCGCTGCAGACGTCCCAGGGTCGTGGAGAGGTTCACCTCTTCCACGCCACCATTCCTTGTTCCTTCGTAGTAGACACCTGCAGGCCACTCCGCGTCATCTGTTTCCTGGGCTGTAAACTGGCAAACGTTTAATCCTCTGGAATAAAAGGGCTTAAGAGAATTAACATGGTATACCTTAGGCTTTATGTTGGAGGTGGGGGAGGCTATGAGATAGTTAACAGCTCCTAGGCGCTCCTGGACCGTGAATGGTCCTTCCCACGACGCTTCCATTTTATGGGCCTGGAGCGCCTTTAAGACCATGACTTGGTCTCCTACTTTGAAGGACCGTTCTCTGGAATGTTTATCATACCAGGCCTTTTGTTCTTCCTGAGCATCCTTTAGGTTTTCTTTAGCAAGGGCTAAAGAGTGTCGGAGGGTGTTTTGTAGGTTGCTTACAAAGTCTAGAATGTTAGTTCTTGGAGAAGGCGTAAACCCCTCCCATTGCTGCTTCACCAACTGTAATGGCCCCTTAACCTCGCGGCCATACACAAGTTCAAATGGTGAAAACCCTAAACTGGGATGTGGTACAGCCCTGTAGGCAAAAAGCAACTGCTGCAACACTAGGTCCCAATCATTGGAGTGTTCATTTACGAATTTACGTATCATGGCCCCCAAAGTTCCGTTAAACCTCTCCACCAGACCATTGGTTTGATGGTGATGAGGGGTGGCAACCAAGTGATTCACCCCATGAGCTTCCCACAGGTTTTTCATTTTCCCTGCCAGGAAATTAGTTCCCGAATCTGTAAGGATGTCGGAGGGCCAACCTACCCTGGCAAAAATGTCTGCTAATGCCTGGCACACACTTTTAGTCTTGGTGTTGCTTAAGGGTACAGCTTCCGGCCATCGGGTAGCAAAATCCATGAAAGTCAGTACGTACTGCTTTCCTCTGGGTGTCTTCTTTGGGAAAGGACCCAGAATATCCACAGCTACTCGCTGAAATGGGACCTCAATTATGGGTAGTGGCTGGAGAGGGGCTTTAACCTGGTCTTGGGGCTTTCCCACTCGTTGGCACACCTCACAAGACCGGACATAATTAGCAACGTCCTTGCCCATTCCCTCCCAGTGGAAGGACTTCCCCAACCGGTCTTTGGTTCTGTTCATCCCAGAATGGCCACTGGGATGATCATGGGCTAAGCTCAAGAGCTTTACCCGATACTTAGTGGGAACCACCAACTGTCTTTGAGGATGCCAGTCTTCCTGGTGCCCACCAGAAAGAGTTTCCTTGTATAAAAGTCCTTGTTCTACAACAAACCGGGATCGGTTAGAAGAGCTGAGAGGCGGTGGGGTGCTCCGTGCCGCCGCCCAAGCTTTCTGAAGGCTGTCATCTGCTTCCTGCTCGGCCTGGAACTGTTCCCTTGATGCTGGAGACATCAGTTCCTCCTTGGACTGTGGACTGGGGCTTGGTCCCTCTGGAAGCGATGCAGGTGCTGGGACTGTTTCCATTGACTGTGAACCGCTGTCCGCTGGTGCACTATGTGGTATCTCAGGCTCTGGCTGAGCCTCTTGGGTAGGGTTATCTGCTGCTTCCGCCAGTTCAGGCTCGCTGGTGCCCTCTGGCATTGGAGTTGTAGACGGGTTTGCAAGCGCTGGACTCAGTGCCGGCAATGGTTCTGGTGCTGGTTGCGTTGTCAGTTCCGGTTCCGGGACTGGCTTTGGCTGGGTCTCTGGGATTGGATCCACTATGGCTGTTGCAGGCGTTGGCAGGGGATCCGGTTCCACCACCTGTGTTTGGGTCTCCGGTAACACCGACGGGGCTCTGGTGGACGGCTCAGGAACAGGGATGGGGGTGAAAGCTTGCTTAGCCTGGCTGCGGGTGACTATTCCCACCCTCTTGGCTAGCTTCACATGGTTGGCCAAGTCTTCCCCCAGCAGCATGGGGATGGGATAATTGTCATAGACTGCAAAAGTCCACATTCCTGCCCAGCCCTTGTACTGGACATGCAACTGGGCTGTAGGCAAGGTTACAGACTGTGACACGAAGGGTTGAATTGTCACTGTAGCCTCCGGGTTGATGAGTTTGGGGTCCACTAGGGATTGGTGGATAGTTGACACTTGTGCCCCAGTATCCCTCCAAGCGATAACCTTCTTACTGCCCACTCTCAAGGTTTCCCTTCGCTCCGAGGGTATGAGAGAGGCATCTGGGTCTGGGGATCTTTGGTGTGACTGGGGTGTAATGAACTGTAATCGGTTGGGGTTCTTGGGGCAGTGAGCCTTTATATGCCCCAGTTCATTACATTTAAAACATCGCCCTGCTAAGGTATCACCGGGGCGATGTTGGTTGGTGGAGACTGGTGGAGTGGGGTGCGTCTGGGGTTTCCCTTGGGATGTGGGTGGGGCCTTGGGTTGTCCCCGGTGGTAAGGTTTTGTTTCGGCTTGCCCCTTCTGATATTCGCTCCAACTGCTACTAGCTTTTTTCTTTTCTGTCACCTCCACCCATTTGGCTCCAATCTCCCCCGCCTCGGTTACAGTTTTGGGCTTCCCATCTAGGATGTACCTTTCTATTTCCTCAGGAACACCCTCTAAAAACTGCTCCATTTGCAATAGGAAGGGCAACTCTTCCGTAGATTTAACATTTGCTCCTGATATCCAGGCATCCCAATTTTTTTGAATGTGGTAGGCATGCCGGGTAAATGACACATCTGGTTTCCACCTTAGGGCTCTGAACCGCCGACGGGCATGCTCAGGTGTTAGCCCCATTCTGATTCTGGCCTTGTTTTTAAAAAGTTCATAACTGTTCATGTGTTCCTTAGGCATTTCAGCCGCCACCTCTGCTAAGGGTCCACTGAGCTGCGGTCTCAGCTCTACCATGTACTGGGTTAGAGGGATGTTGTATCCAAGGCAGGCCCTTTCAAAATTTTCTAAGAAGGCCTCAGTATCATCGCCTGCCTTGTAGGTGGGGAATTTCCTGGGATGGGAAGTGGTACCTGGAGAGGAGTTGTTAGGATGGTCTGCTGCATTCTGCCTAGTCCTTGCTGCTTCCAGTTCCATCTCTCTCTTGTGGGCCTCCTGTTTGGCTTTTTCTTCTCTTTCATGGGCCTCCTGTTT
>NW_020710073.1:0-8435 GCF_002925995.2 Terrapene triunguis
GGCCTAACCAGAGCAGAGTAGAGCGGAAGAATGACTTCTCGTGTCTTACCTTGACTGCAATGGCGGCACAGTGGAGAGACTTGTGAAGCAGTGATGCTGAAAGAGACAGGCTGAAATTTTTAAAACCACATGGGAGATTTGGATGCCCAGTAATTTCAGTGGATACTGGGTAGCCAGGTTCCTTAGGTGGCTTTGAAGACCTCAGCCCTAGTGAACAAGAAATTAGACATGAGTTCACAAAGCAATATGGCTGCCAAAAAGGTCAATGCAGTTTTGAGCTGCATAGGCAGAAAATGAGAATCAAGCCACAGTATAGGGAGGCAATTCCTTCTCCCTACAGGGCTCTGGTGAGATCGCATCTAGAATATTGTGTTCATTTAGAGCACCATGAGACAAGAAGGATACCAACAAGTTGAAGGGAATTCAAAGAAGAGCAACAAAAAGATCAAGGGCTGGAGAGGTTGATTTAAGAGGAAAGATTAGGCGAGAGAAATCAGTGCAGCTTGGCTAGCCAAAAGCTACCGATATGGGTGAGGGGAACAAAATAGCAGTCTACAGGTGTATGATGGGTGTAAACATCAAGGATAGAGAGCAGGTATTTACTGTGGTATTCAGGGGTATAATTAGGAGCAATGGGAAAAACTTAAGAATGGGAGGCAGTGTGTCTTAGGGCTGGTCTCCACTACCACTTAAGTCGATGTAACTTACAGTGCTCGGGGTGTGAAAACAACCCCCCCCCCAAGTGACGTAAGTTACATCCACTTAAAGTAGCGTCCACACCACGCGATATCGGCAGGATATGCTCTCCCACTGACGTAGCTTTTGCCTCTCGCGGAGGTGGAGTAATTGTGCCGACAGGAGAGGGCTCTGGTGAAGACGCGCTACAATGGCGCAACTACTTCGGTGCAGCTGCGCCCAGAGCCGTCCTGTCCATAGGACAGACCAGGGCAACCACCCCAGGCCCCGTGCTTTGGGGGACCCCACGCTTCAGGGAGACGCGGGGTCCAGGGCAGCCTGAGGGGTTAGCGGGGGGCCTGGCATCAGCAGCAGCGAGTGACCCAGCCCGCCCCGCTCCGCTCCACCCCACCAGCTCCCGGCATCGCTCGGGGGAGGGGGCGGAAGCCGGAAAGAGGCGTGGTGGGGGCAGGGACTTAGTATGGAATGGGGGTGAGGAGGGGTCAGAGCAGGGGCGGGAAGAGGCAGGCGGGGGTTGGGGGAAGGGGTGGAGTGGGAGCGGGGCAGGGGTGGAGCAGGGGCGGGAAGAGGCGGGGCGGGGACTTGGGGGAAGGGGTAGAGTGGGGGCATGGCCTGGGACGGAGGTATGGCCCCGCACCCCTCTAAGGATGGCCCTGGCTGTGGCCAATGTAGCGTGGTAGTGTATCATAGAAGATTAGGGTTGGAAAAGACCTCAGGAGGTCATCTAGTCCAACCCCCTGCTCAAAGCAGGACCAACCCCAACTAAGTGTAGACTTGCCCTACGTGGATAGAGCATCCACCTGAGACTCAGAAGACCAAGATTCATTCCTCAGCTTAGCCATTGCCAGGCTCTATGACTTGGGCAAGTCATGTCCCCGCTCTGTGCCTCAGTTTCCTCATCTGTAAAATGGGCAGAAAGATGCTGACCTCCCATAAAGAGTGCTATGTAAGCACCAGCTATTATTAGACTGAATATCAAGGAAAGCTTGATGGTGACACATATTAGGCTGTGGTATAATCTACCAAGGAAAGAAGTGGAAAGTTTGTCCTTCGGGACTTCTAAAGCTAGACTGGAAAAAACACTCTAAAATGTCCTCCAGGTAACAGTCCTTTCCTGGCAGGGAGATGGACCGAACGATCACATAGATAAGGCACAAATATTAAAGGCCCTTCTCTACATTAAAGAAAAATAACCTCATTTGATCCCACAGAGTAGGGCTTGAACAGTGGTTCTGTACATAGAGGTGATCTTCTCCCATATAGAATAATATCCTAAGATTCTAAGAGAAGTATTTCTTCCCCCTCAGTGTTGCCAGTCCGGATTGTTCAACTATTGCGAATCAGGCCTTGAAACACACAGGAGTTTTAAAAGTAAGAGAGGTTGGGGTTTCTTAATTTGCCGTCTGGTTTTGGAGGCTTGGAGGGTTGCATTTTCTAGCTTTTCCCAACATTCATAAGGGTTAGGCCTGGTCTACACTAGGCTTTTATGTCGACTTTAGCGCCGTTATATCGAATTAACCCTGCACCCGTCCACACCAGGAAGCCATTTAGTTCGACATAAAGCTCTCTTTAAATCGATTTCTGTAATCCTCCCCAACGAGAGGATTAGCGCTAAATTCGACATGGCCATATCGAATTAGGCTAGGTGTGGATGGAAATCGACGGTAATAGCTCCGGGAGCTATCCCACAGTGCACCACTCTGTTGACGCTCTGGACAGCAGTCCGAGCTCGGATGCTCTGACCAGCCACACCCCCGGGAAAATTTGAATTCATTTTCATTTTCCTGTCTGGGCAGTTTGAATCTCAGTTCCTCTTTGGACATCGAGGGGAGCTCAGCAGCAGTGGCAACTATGCAGAGCTCTCCAGCAGAGATGGCCGTGCAATCCAATAGAAAGAGGGCCCCAGCATGGACTGATCGGGAAGTCTTGGATCTCATCGCAGTGTGGGGCGATGAGTCCGTGCTTTCAGAGCTGCGCTCCAAAAGAAGGAATGCTAAGATCTACGAGAAGATCTCCAAAGCCATGGCAGAGAGAGGCTACAGCCGGGATGCAACGCAGTGCCGCGTGAAAATCAAGGAGCTGAGACAAGGCTACCAAAAAACCAAAGAGGCTAACGGACGCTCCGGATCCCAGCCCCACACATCCCGTTTCTACGAGGCACTGCATTCCATCCTGGGAGCGGCCGCCACCACTACCCCACCCCTGACCGTGGACTCCGAGGATGGGATATTGTCCGCGGCCGGTTCCTCAGCGGACGGGGAAGAGGAGGAAGGAGATGAGGAGGACGAGGCAGTCGACAGCGCTGGCACCGCTGATTTCCCCGACAGCCAGGAGCTCTTCATCACCCTTACCGAGATCCCCTACCAACCGTCCCCATCCCTTACCCCGGACACAGAATCAGGGGACGGATCAAGCAGTAAGTGCTGTAAACATGTAAACATTTATTTAAAACAGAACGGTAATATTTATACTATTAACAATGTATATTTATAAAAGTGCTGTAAACTAGTAAAAAAATAATCAGGTACAAAACAGGAATATTTACAAAGGTAACAAATGGGTTTTCATGATTTCTCTGTCTTAGGCTATTCTCAATTTAGTCCCAAGTATTTTAAAAAAATTTCACAATGTCCGTTACTACATGATTCCCAGGCCCAAGACGCTCCACTCCAAAGTCCCAGTGCACCTACGCGAAAATCCGGTCAATGTGGCCGGGGATCGACGAGAAATCCTCGTAGGAGAACTCCTCGTAGGTCTCGTGGAGGTAGAGCTCAAGCCTGTTGATCAGGTTCCGGGGTAGGGCGATCTTAGTGGGCCCTCCGTGGTAGCAGACATGTCCCCTCCACGCCACAATCAAGTACTCCGGGATCATCGCACGACATAGCATGGCGGCATACGGCCCCGGTTTCTGCATGCTTTCCCGCAGCATGCGTTCTCTCTGGGTGTCCGGGATCCTCAGGAGGGTGATGTCGCTCATGACGCCCTGCTTTGAATTAGGGAGGGGAATGTTAGTATTGGGACTGCTTTACAGCCACGCGGTGGAGGGAGAGGGGCAGCATACAGGGATCTTTCCCTGGGACAGCCGCGAGGGGGTGGGACAGGGGCAGAGTTGATGCTGTCCTGATTGCTGGCAGCAGAGACTGGCATTGCTTTCAATGTGAAAGGAGGCCAGTGCTACTGCTGGAGTTTTAAGCAGCCACAAGTCTGCGGCTTACCATTATTGCCCGCTCCAGAAGTTCAGGTCTCCAGCCACAGTTCTCTGAACACTCCAAGACCTCCGCAAGTCCACAGGCACTGAAGGCGACGGCCGAAAATTCGACCTTGTCCTGAGTGCGCATGTGAGAGGTTCAGTGCATGGTCTTGTTCACAGAGAAAGACTAGGTTCTTTGTATACAATTTCATTTATCTGTCTCAGGAATTCACTCCCTTTTTAAAATTCACACAGACACATCTGCGACTGTCTCCCAACCCAGCCTGTCAGCACACTCCCAGAGGCTAGCGCAGATTAGGCGGAGGAAGAAGAAGACGCGTGAAGACATGTTCACAGAACTAATGGGCTGCTCCCGAGCCCAGGCAGCCCAGCAGACACAGTGGAGGGAGAACTTGTCACAAATGCACCGAGCAGTCATGGAACGGGAGGAGAGGTGGCGTCAGGAGGACCAACAGGCTACTGAAAAGCTGCTTGGACTAATGAGGGAGCAAACGGACACGCTCCGGCGCCTTGTGGATGTTCTGCAAGACCGGAGGCAGGAGGACAGAGCCCCGCTGCAGTCTATCTGTAACCGCCCTCACCCGCCACCAAGTCCCACACCACCCTCACCCAAAGTCCAAAGAAGGAGGGGCGGCAAGGGCCGTTAAAACTTTCAATCAACCCCTGCAGACTGCTCTAGCAGTAGAAGGCTGACATTCCCCAAAATTTCATAAGTCCTTTCCTACCCACCTCACACAAGCCCCCGTCCAAGTTTCACCCCCCACGTTTCATGTCTGGTTCGCAATAAAATGTTTGTTTCTGTTCATTACTGTTTCAGTCAGGTTCTTTTGAGGGAGAGTCTGTCTGGAGGGGGGGAAGGGGCTTGGTAATTGGACAGGACAGTGACCTTTAGCAGGGTACAGAGGCGGTGTCAGGTCCAGCATCAGGACACATACACAGTGCGGTCACTGGTTACCCTGGTCAGTCTTGGAGGTGGTTTTCATGTTCTGGGGGGGGGGTTGCTCTGTTACTTTGTGGTGGGGGAGGGCGGTTACAGATCTTATGCAGCGGTCCTTATCCTGGCTCACAGATCCACGCAGCAGGGGATCTGTAACCCTACCCCCCCTTCCAGAAAGTCACATAGCCGACACATACACACAGTCCCCCCCAGGAGTGCTGGCAGGCTCCATTGAAATAACCAGTCCACCAGTGCGGAGCCTGTCATTCCGGGAGTTTAGAAGCATCATTTGCATCAGAACACTAAACCCGCCCCCCGCCACAGTCTGCGTCCCCGGTTTAAAATATTCCCGCGAAAACAGCAATACAGACAACGGTGTTCATTAACAAAATCGAAATGATTTTATTTTTTGGGAAGGGGAAGGGGGTGAAGGGGGTATGTAACTGGAGAGGATAGTCAAAATGAACTGGGTAAAGAAACGGGGGCAGGTTCAGCTTTTCTGTCCACAAACTGAAAAGTCACTGGTTGCCCTGCTCACTCAGGAACCTAGCTTTCAAAGCCTCCCGGATGCACAGGGCGTCCCGCTGGGATCTTCTAATGGCCCGGCTGTCTGGCTGGACGTAATCAGCAGCCAGGCTATTTGCCTCTAGCTCCCACCCCGCCATAAAGGTCTCCCCCTTGCTCTCACACAGATTGTGGAGCACACAGCAAGCTGCAATAACGATGGGGATATTGGTTTCACTGAGATCACAGCGAGTGAGTAAGCTTCTCCATCTCCCTTTGAGACGGCCAAAAGCACACTCCACCACCATTCTGCACTTGCTCAGCCGGTAGTTGAAGAGTTCTTTTTCTGTGTCCAGGGCGCCAGTATAGGGCTTCATGAGCCAGGGCATTAGCGGGTAGGCTGGGTCCCCGAGGATGACTGTAGGCATCTCCACATCCCCAAGAGTTATTTTGTGGTCTGGGAAGTAAATACCTTCCTGCAGCCGTCTAAACAGACCAGAGTTCCTGAACACGCGAGCGTCATGAACCTTGCCCGGCCATCCGACGTAGATGTTTGTAAACCGTCCCCGATGGTCCACCAGTGCTTGCAGCACCATTGAAAAGTAGCCCTTTCTATTGATGTACTGGCTGGCCTGGTGGTCCGGTCCCAGGATAGGGATGTGAGTCCCATCGATAGCCCCACCGCAGTTTGGGAATCCCATCGCGGCAAAGCCATCTATGATGACCTGCGCGTTTCCCAGGGTCACTACCTTTGGGAGCAGTACCTTGACGATTGCCTTGGCTACTTGCATGACAACAACCCCCACGGTAGATTTGCCCACACCAAAGTGGTTCGCGACTGACCGGTAGCTGTCCGGCGTTGCAAGCTTCCAGAGGGCTATGGCCACTCGCTTCTGGACAGTGAGGGCTGCTCGCATGCGGGTGTCCTTGCGCTTCAGGGCAGGGGACAGCAACTCACAAAGTTCGAGGAAAGTCCCCTTCCGCATGCGAAAGTTTCGCAGCCACTGGGATTCATCCCAGACCTGAAGCACTATACGGTCCCACCAGTCCGTGCTTGTTTCCCGGGCCCAGAATCGCCGTTCAACAAAATCCACATGCCCCATTGCCAACGTCATGTCCTGGGCGCTGGGGCTCGTGGTTTCTGACAGCTCTGTGCCACTCTCCGACTTCAGGCTCTCACGGCGGTGCCGTAGCCTCCTCGCCCGATTTCTCTGCATCTGCCTCAGGGAAAGGTGTATGATAAGCTGCGAGGTGTTGAGAACGGCCACAAGTGCAGCGATGGTCGCAGCGTGATCCATGATCGCAGTGCTGTGGCGTCCGCGCTGTCACTGACCAGAAAAGTGCGCGAACTGATTTCCCGCCGGCGCTTTCATGGAGGGAGGGAGGGCGTTAGTGACGGACGGATGACGACAAATTTTTTTTACCCAGAAGGCATTGGCGGCTCGACCCAGAATTCCGATGGGCAGCGGGGACTGCGGGAACTGTGGGATAGCTGCCCACAGTGCACCGCTTCCAATATCGACGCTCGCCCCGTTAGTGTGGACTCACAAAGTCGAATTACTGTCCTTAGTGTGTCCTTAGTGTGGACACACACGTTCGACTTTGCAATATCGATTCCACATATTCGATTTAAGTAAAATCGAATTACCCTCGTAGTGTAGACATACCCTTAGAAATGTCCTGGAAAGAAAGAAAGAAAGCTGAGAGACTCCTGCAATCACTGGACTCCAGGAGCTGAGGCTTAAATTAAAACAAGGCTTGTGATAAAATTTTGAGGGTGGGCAACACTGTGAATCCCTAGTTTTGTTTTGTTTTGTTTTGAAGGTTCCATCTGTGTTGTTTATAAAGTTAAAAAGAAACAAAATTGCCATGTGTGACTGATGCGACAGTGTGTCCTTTTGGCTCTTGGTTGTGCTGAGTGCTGCCTTTGATTCTCATTAAAGTCACCTCCTAAATATGTCTAGACTACGTAGTTTACAAAATATTAGATAGATTTAAAAGGAAAAAAAGGCTTCCTTGTGCTAAGAAAATGATGGCAAAGCTGGAGAGCCCCTAATGCAGTCTGATTGCTGTGTAGTTTATTTACCATAAATAACAGATATTGGGCCTGGTTCTGCAATCCTTACTCACGTGAGTAATCCTTACCCACACTATAAATCGTCCCTGTGAAATCAGTTGCAGCAATCACATACTTATGGGAATAAGGGTCGCAGAGTCAGGCTAGTTATTTAAAAACTATATTGTGTACATGAATAGGTCAGTGCTGGGCAGCACTTTCATTGGTAGGAAAGATATTAAAAGTGGTGAATTGGATCCAATGTTACTTGTTAGGTTTCACAATGATCCAGCTGAATAATTTCGCTTTAAAATGTGATTTTTGAGAATAAGCCAGTTTCAAATTGGTGTTTTAAAGGAAACCAGAAAATTTTCAACCTCTCAGAGCAGCTGCACAGTTATTCAACCTGCTGGCCGCTAGTTGATGGCCCCTGTCTAAAAGATGTGAAATGAGGAATTAACCTAATTTGATATTTGTAAAAAAAGATGCGAATGTGTTAAAGTGAGAAATGAAAACTAAATTTTCCTTTTTGCATGGATCCTTACCTGCCAAAATAGCTTTCCCCATTCCTATCCTCACAATTCCTTCCTTGTACTTAGGCTTACCAAAAATCGATTTTTTAATAATAATTTTGATGAATAATTATCAGTGTTTATATTTAAGCATTATATAAGATTATCGATTTAAATATTCACAGTTGCACGGAATTATGGGAGCATCAGACAATAATTGTTTAATGACAATAGATGTTCAGATTCAAAAAGTTAAAGTTTTATAACCATTAAAACACAAATTGTCAAAGTAAAGTAAATAGCCCTACATCAAACTCTAATACATCCGCAAGAAGCATTTTTCTTACTTTGCCTACTGGTAAATTTTGATAAGTATTGATAGAAATATTTTTGCTGGTTTGTGTGTAAGTTGAAATCGATGTTTACCAACATTTATTGATAAAAATCGAATCCCTCCAAGTCAACTTATACTTAAATAAAATAAAATAATGCTGCTACTCTGAAACATCTTCCATTTGA
>NW_020710074.1:0-9341 GCF_002925995.2 Terrapene triunguis
TCTGTGGTTACTAGGAACGGTTTGTCAAAGTCTGGGGCCCTTAGCACAGGGTCAGACATGAGTGTCGCCTTAAGCTGGTGAAAGGCCTTTTGACACTCATCAGTCCACTGAACTGCATTTGGCTGTTTCTTTCTGGTTAGGTCTGTCAGCGGGGCGGCGATTTGGCTGTAGTGGGGTACAAATCGCCTATAATATCCGGCCAAGCCTAAGAAGGATTGGACCTGTTTCTTTGACTTTGGAACCGGCCACTTTTGGATAGCATCCACTTTGGCCTGTAGGGGATTTATAGTTCCTTGACCCACCTGGTGCCCCAGGTACGTCACTCTGTTTTGGCCTATTTGACACTTTTTAGCTTTAACAGTTAGTCCTGCCTGCCGGATGCGCTCGAAGACTTTTTCCAGGTGCTCCAGGTGTTCTGTCCATGAATCAGAAAAAATGGCCACATCATCGAGGTAGGCAACTGCAGATTCTCCCAATCCCGCTAGGAGACCATCTACAAGTCTTTGGAAGGTGGCGGGTGCATTTCGCAACCCGAAAGGGAGTACATTGAATTCATACACCCCTGCCTGGGTGACGAAGGCTGACCTTTCCTTAGCGGGTTCATCTAGTGGTACTTGCCAGTACCCTTTGGTTAAGTCTAAAGTAGAGATGAATTGGGCATGTCCCAATTTTTCCAATAGCTCATCTGTGCGTGGCATTGGATAGTTGTCAGGACGAGTTACAGCATTTAGCTTACGGTAGTCCACGCAAAAGCGTATTTCCCCATCTGGTTTGGGAACTAGAACCACTGGAGATGCCCATGCACTGTTAGAGGGGCGGATTATACCCATCTGTAGCATGTCCTGGATCTCCCTTTGTATAGCAGTTTGGGCATGAGGTGACTCCCGGTAGGGTGGGGTTCTAATTGGGTGAGCATTACCTGTGTCAATGGAGTGGTATGCCCGTTCGGTCTGTCCTGGAGTGGCTGAGAAAATCAGTGCAAAGCTTGTGCACAGCTCCTTGATCTGCTGTCGCTGCAGACGTCCAAGGGTCGTGGAGAGGTTCACCTCTTCCACGCCACCATTCCTTTTTCCTTCGGAGTAGACACGTGCAGGCCACTCCGCGTCATCTGTTTCCTGGGCTGTAAACTGGCAAACGTTTAATTCTCTGGAATAAAAGGGCTTAAGAGAATTAACATGGTATACCTTAGGCTTTATGTTGGAGGTGGGGGAGGCTATGAGATAGTTAACAGCTCCTAGGCGCTCCTGGACCGTGAATGGTCCTTCCCACGACACTTCCATTTTATGGGCCTGGAGCGCCTTTAAGACCATGACTTGGTCTCCTACTTTGAAGGACCGTTCTCTGGAATGTTTATCATACCAGGCCTTTTGCTTTTCCTGAGCATCCTTTAGGTTTTCTTTAGCAAGGGCTAAAGAGTGTCGGAGGGTGCTTTGTAGGTTGCTTACAAAGTCTAGAATGTTAGTTCCTGGAGAAGGCGTAAACCCCTCCCATTGCTGCTTCACCAACTGTAATGGCCCCTTAACCTCGCGGCCATACACAAGTTCAAATGGTGAAAACCCTAAACTGGGATGTGGTACAGCCCTGTAGGCAAAAAGCAACTGCTGCAACACTAGGTCCCAATCATTGGAGTGTTCATTTACGAATTTACGTATCATGGCCCCCAAAGTTCCATTAAACCTCTCCACCAGACCATTGGTTTGATGGTGATGAGGGGTGGCAACCAAGTGATTCATCCCATGAGCTTCCCACAGGTTTTTCATGGTCCCTGCCAGGAAATTAGTTCCCGAATCTGTAAGGATGTCGGAGGGCCACCCTACCCTGGCAAAAATGTTTGCTAATGCCTGGCACACACTTTTAGCCCTGGTGTTGCTTAAGGGTACAGCTTCCGGCCATCGGGTAGCAAAATCCATGAAAGTCAGTACGTACTGCTTTCCTCTGGGTGTCTTCTTTGGGAAAGGACCCAGAATATCCACAGCTACTCGCTGAAATGGGACCTCAATTATGGGTAGTGGCTGGAGAGGGGCTTTAACCTGGTCTTGGGGCTTTCCCACTCGTTGGCACACCTCACAAGACCGGACATAATTAGCAACGTCCTTGCCCATTCCCTCCCAGTGGAAGGACTTCCCCAACCGGTCTTTGGTTCTGTTCACCCCAGAATGGCCACTGGGATGATCATGGGCTAAGCTCAAGAGCTTTACCCGATACTTAGTGGGAACTACCAACTGTCTTTGAGGATGCCAGTCTTCCTGGTGCCCACCAGAAAGAGTCTCCTTGTATAAAAGTCCTTGTTCTACAACAAACCGGGATCGGTTAGAAGAGCTGAGAGGCGGTGGGGTGCTCCGTGCCGCCGCCCAAGCTTTCTGAAGGCTGTCATCTGCTTCCTGCTCGGCCTGGAACTGTTCCCTTGATGCTGGAGACATCAGTTCCTCCTTGGACTGTAGACTGGGGCTTGGTCCCTCTGGAAGCGATGCAGGTGCTGGGGCTGTTTCCATTGACTGTGAACCGCTGTCCACTGGTGCACTATGTGGTATTTCAGGCTCTGGCTGAGCCTCTTGGGTAGGGTTATCTGCTGCTTCCACCAGTTCAGGCTCGCTGGTGCCCTCTGGCATTGGAGTTGTAGACGGGTTTGCAAGCGCTGGACTCAGTGCTGGCAATGGTTCTGGTGCTGGCTGCGTTGCCAGTTTCAGTTCTGGGACTGGCTTTGGCTGGGCCTCTGGGATTGGATTCACTACGGCTGTTGCAGTCGTTGGCAGGGGATCCGGTTCCACCACCTTTGTTTGGGTCTCTGGTAACACAGACGGGGCCCTGGTGGACGGCTCAGGAACAGGGATGGGGGTGAAAGCTTGCTTAGCCTGGCTGCGGTTGACTATTCCCACCCTCTTGGCTAGCTTCACATGGTTGGCCAAGTCTTCCCCCAGCAGCATGGGGATGGGATAATTGTCATAGACTGCAAAAGTCCACATTCCTGACCAGCCCTTGTACTGGACATGCAACTTGGCTGTAGGCAAGGTTACAGACTGTGACACGAAGGGTTGAATGGTCACTGGATGCTCCGGGTTGATGAGTTTGGGGTCCACTAGGGATTGGTGGATAGTTGACACTTGTGCCCCAGTGTCCCTCCAAGCGATAACCTTCTTTCCGCCCACTCTCAATGTTTCCCTTCGCTCCGAGGGTATGAGAGAGGCATCTGGGTCTGGGGATCTTTGGTGTGATTGGGGTGTAATGAACTGTAATCGGTTGGGGTTCTTGGGGCAGTGAGCCTTTATATGCCCCACAGCATTACATTTAAAACATCGCCCTGCTAAGGTATCACCGGGGCGATGTTGGTTGATGGAGACTGGTGTGGTGGGGTGAGAAGGCGTCTGGGGTTTCCCTTGGGATGTGGGTGGGGCCTTGGGTTGTCCCCGGTGATAAGGTTTTGTTTCGGCTTGCCCCTTCTGATATTCGCTCCAACTGCTACTAGTTTTTTTCTTTTCTGTCACCTCCACCCATTTGGCTCCAATCTCCCCCGCCTCGGTTACAGTTTTGGGCTTCCCATCTAGGATGTACCTTTCTATTTCCTCAGGAACACCCTCTAAAAACTGCTCCATTTTTACTAGGGAAAGCAGATCTTCCAGAGATTTAACATTTGCTCCTGATACCCAGGCATCACAATTTTTGTCAATGTGGTAGGCATGTCGGGTAAATGACACATCGGGTTTCCACCTTAGGGCTCTGAACCGCCGACGCGCATGCTCAGGTGTTAGCCCCATTCTGATTCTGGCCTTGTTTTTAAAAAGTTCATAACTGTTCATGTGTTCCTTAGGCATTTCAGCCGCCACCTCTGCTAAGGGTCCACTGAGCTGCGGCCTCAGCTCTACTATGTACTGGTCTGCAGGGAGGCTGTATCCAAGGCAGGCCCTTTCAAAATTTTCTAAGAAGGCCTCAGTATCATCGCCTGCCTTGTAGGTGGGGAATTTTCTGGGATGGGAAGTGGTACCTGGAGAGGGGTTGTTAGGATGGGCTGTTGTATGCGCCCTAGCCCTTGCTACTTCCAGTTCATGCTTCCTTTCTTTTTTTCTCGCCTCCTCTTTGGCTTTTTCCAGCTCCATAGTTCTCTTGTGGGCCTCCTCTTTGGCTTTTTCTTCTCTTTCTTTTAGCTCCATCTCTCTCTTGTGGGCCCCTTCTTTGGCTTTCTCTTCTCTTTCTCTCAGCTCTATTTCTTTTTCTTTCAGCTCCATAGCTCTCTTGTGGGCCTCCTCTTTGGCTTTTTCTTCTTTGGTAGTCATTTTCCTGTTTTCTTGTGCTGGGTCACCCCCCTCTGCAGTTGACTGAAACTGGGATGCACTCAGCTCTGGCTGCTGCTGAGTTAACAGAGACTTTCTAACTAGCTACTCCCGAGGATGTAAAAAGAAAAAAAAACAATTCCGCTTGTAAATTCCTTTTAACAGTCAAAGTTTGTTCATTAATTGAACCCTTCTCTTAACAAAGGCTCTTGTTAAAAAAAACTTAACACCTCTGCCTTCAGGCAAGGAGAGATAAGATATGCATCTACCTTCAGCTCTGCTTTCCAAGCAGCTAGAAGGAAAAAAAAAAATCTTACTGGCTTTTGGGTTTAAAACAATCTCCACCACTCTGCCACCATGTCAAGGCTGTATCCCCACTTTGAACTTCAGGGTACAAGTGTGGGAGCCTGCATGAGGACTTCTAAGCTTAACTACCAGCTTAGTTCTGGTCCGCTGCCACCATTCCCTTCCCTGGGAAGCTTTGAGAAACCTTTCACCAATTCCCTGGTGAATACAGATCCAAACCCCTTCGATCTTAAAACAAGGAGAAATTGACCATTCCCCCCTCCTTCCTTTCACCAACTCCCGGTGAATACAGATCCAACTCCCTTTGATCTAAAAACAAGGAAAAATCAATCAGGTTCTTAAAAAGAAGGCTTTTAATGAAAGAAAAAGGTAAAAATCATCTCTGTAAAATCAGTATGGAAAATAACTTTACAGGGTAATCAAACTTAAAGAGCTCAGAGGACCCCCCTCTAGCCCAGGTTCAAAGTATAGCAAACAAAGATAAACACTCTAGTAAAAGGTACATTTACAAGTTGAGAAAACAAAGTAAAACTAAGACGCCTTGCCTGGCTTTTTACTTACAAGTTTGAAATATGAGAGACTTGTTTAGAAAGATGGGGAGAACGTGGATTGATGTCTGGTCCCTCTGAGTCCCAAGAACGAACAACCCCTTAAACAAAGAGCACACACAAAAGCCTTTCCCCCCCAAGATTTGAAAGTATCTTGTCCCCTTATTGGTCCTTTGGGTCAGGTGTCAGCCAGGTTACCCGAGCTTCTTAACCCTTTACAGGTAAAAGGATTTTGGAGTCTCTGGCCAGGAGGGATTTTATAGTACTGTACACAGGAGAGCTGTTACCCTTCCCTTTATAGTTATGACACGCCCCCCAAATCACAGATAGTGTTGGACGTCCGGTTCCACACTGGCTGTGATTTCTTCCTGGAGCTCTAGGAGAAAACAGAGTTAATAAGACACATGTACCTTTAGACATACTACTTATTATTAAAAACTAACAATATGTTCCAGTCCAAGAACAATTTTTAACCAGTTGACTATGGGAAACTTTCCCGGGAGAGTGCATCAGCCACTTTGTTAGAAGCTCCCGAAATGTGTTGTATTTCAAAATCAAAATCTTGGAGAGCTAAACTCCACCAAAGAAGTTTTTTGTTATTCCCCTTGGCGGTATGAAGCCAGTGTAGCGCAGCATGGTCTGTTTGTAGTTGGAAACGCCGTCCCCAAACATATGGGCGTAGCTTTTCCAGCGCGTACACAATGGCGTAGCATTCCTTTTCGCTGATTCACCAGTGGCTTTCCCTCTCAGACAGTTTCTTGCTGAGAAACACGACAGGATGGAATTCTTGATCCGGTCCTTCCTGCATTAAAACTGCTCCCACGCCCGGCTCGGACGCATCTGTGGTTACTAGGAACGGTTTGTCAAAGTCTGGGGCCCTTAGCACAGGGTCAGACATGAGTGTCGCCTTAAGCTGGTGAAAGGCCTTTTGACACTCATCAGTCCACTGAACTGCATTTGGCTGTTTCTTTCTGGTTAGGTCTGTCAGCGGGGCGGCGATTTGGCTGTAGTGGGGTACAAATCGCCTATAATATCCGGCCAAGCCTAAGAAGGATTGGACCTGTTTCTTTGACTTTGGAACCGGCCACTTTTGGATAGCATCCACTTTGGCCTGTAGGGGATTTATAGTTCCTTGACCCACCTGGTGCCCCAGGTACGTCACTCTGTTTTGGCCTATTTGACACTTTTTAGCTTTAACAGTTAGTCCTGCCTGCCGGATGCGCTCGAAGACTTTTTCCAGGTGCTCCAGGTGTTCTGTCCATGAATCAGAAAAAATGGCCACATCATCGAGGTAGGCAACTGCAGATTCTCCCAATCCCGCTAGGAGACCATCTACAAGTCTTTGGAAGGTGGCGGGTGCATTTCGCAACCCGAAAGGGAGTACATTGAATTCATACACCCCTGCCTGGGTGACGAAGGCTGACCTTTCCTTAGCGGGTTCATCTAGTGGTACTTGCCAGTACCCTTTGGTTAAGTCTAAAGTAGAGATGAATTGGGCATGTCCCAATTTTTCCAATAGCTCATCTGTGCGTGGCATTGGATAGTTGTCAGGACGAGTTACAGCATTTAGCTTACGGTAGTCCACGCAAAAGCGTATTTCCCCATCTGGTTTGGGAACTAGAACCACTGGAGATGCCCATGCACTGTTAGAGGGGCGGATTATACCCATCTGTAGCATGTCCTGGATCTCCCTTTGTATAGCAGTTTGGGCATGAGGTGACTCCCGGTAGGGTGGGGTTCTAATTGGGTGAGCATTACCTGTGTCAATGGAGTGGTATGCCCGTTCGGTCTGTCCTGGAGTGGCTGAGAAAATCAGTGCAAAGCTTGTGCACAGCTCCTTGATCTGCTGTCGCTGCAGACGTCCAAGGGTCGTGGAGAGGTTCACCTCTTCCACGCCACCATTCCTTTTTCCTTCGGAGTAGACACGTGCAGGCCACTCCGCGTCATCTGTTTCCTGGGCTGTAAACTGGCAAACGTTTAATTCTCTGGAATAAAAGGGCTTAAGAGAATTAACATGGTATACCTTAGGCTTTATGTTGGAGGTGGGGGAGGCTATGAGATAGTTAACAGCTCCTAGGCGCTCCTGGACCGTGAATGGTCCTTCCCACGACACTTCCATTTTATGGGCCTGGAGCGCCTTTAAGACCATGACTTGGTCTCCTACTTTGAAGGACCGTTCTCTGGAATGTTTATCATACCAGGCCTTTTGCTTTTCCTGAGCATCCTTTAGGTTTTCTTTAGCAAGGGCTAAAGAGTGTCGGAGGGTGCTTTGTAGGTTGCTTACAAAGTCTAGAATGTTAGTTCCTGGAGAAGGCGTAAACCCCTCCCATTGCTGCTTCACCAACTGTAATGGCCCCTTAACCTCGCGGCCATACACAAGTTCAAATGGTGAAAACCCTAAACTGGGATGTGGTACAGCCCTGTAGGCAAAAAGCAACTGCTGCAACACTAGGTCCCAATCATTGGAGTGTTCATTTACGAATTTACGTATCATGGCCCCCAAAGTTCCATTAAACCTCTCCACCAGACCATTGGTTTGATGGTGATGAGGGGTGGCAACCAAGTGATTCATCCCATGAGCTTCCCACAGGTTTTTCATGGTCCCTGCCAGGAAATTAGTTCCCGAATCTGTAAGGATGTCGGAGGGCCACCCTACCCTGGCAAAAATGTTTGCTAATGCCTGGCACACACTTTTAGCCCTGGTGTTGCTTAAGGGTACAGCTTCCGGCCATCGGGTAGCAAAATCCATGAAAGTCAGTACGTACTGCTTTCCTCTGGGTGTCTTCTTTGGGAAAGGACCCAGAATATCCACAGCTACTCGCTGAAATGGGACCTCAATTATGGGTAGTGGCTGGAGAGGGGCTTTAACCTGGTCTTGGGGCTTTCCCACTCGTTGGCACACCTCACAAGACCGGACATAATTAGCAACGTCCTTGCCCATTCCCTCCCAGTGGAAGGACTTCCCCAACCGGTCTTTGGTTCTGTTCACCCCAGAATGGCCACTGGGATGATCATGGGCTAAGCTCAAGAGCTTTACCCGATACTTAGTGGGAACTACCAACTGTCTTTGAGGATGCCAGTCTTCCTGGTGCCCACCAGAAAGAGTCTCCTTGTATAAAAGTCCTTGTTCTACAACAAACCGGGATCGGTTAGAAGAGCTGAGAGGCGGTGGGGTGCTCCGTGCCGCCGCCCAAGCTTTCTGAAGGCTGTCATCTGCTTCCTGCTCGGCCTGGAACTGTTCCCTTGATGCTGGAGACATCAGTTCCTCCTTGGACTGTAGACTGGGGCTTGGTCCCTCTGGAAGCGATGCAGGTGCTGGGGCTGTTTCCATTGACTGTGAACCGCTGTCCACTGGTGCACTATGTGGTATTTCAGGCTCTGGCTGAGCCTCTTGGGTAGGGTTATCTGCTGCTTCCACCAGTTCAGGCTCGCTGGTGCCCTCTGGCATTGGAGTTGTAGACGGGTTTGCAAGCGCTGGACTCAGTGCTGGCAATGGTTCTGGTGCTGGCTGCGTTGCCAGTTTCAGTTCTGGGACTGGCTTTGGCTGGGCCTCTGGGATTGGATTCACTACGGCTGTTGCAGTCGTTGGCAGGGGATCCGGTTCCACCACCTTTGTTTGGGTCTCTGGTAACACAGACGGGGCCCTGGTGGACGGCTCAGGAACAGGGATGGGGGTGAAAGCTTGCTTAGCCTGGCTGCGGTTGACTATTCCCACCCTCTTGGCTAGCTTCACATGGTTGGCCAAGTCTTCCCCCAGCAGCATGGGGATGGGATAATTGTCATAGACTGCAAAAGTCCACATTCCTGACCAGCCCTTGTACTGGACATGCAACTTGGCTGTAGGCAAGGTTACAGACTGTGACACGAAGGGTTGAATGGTCACTGGATGCTCCGGGTTGATGAGTTTGGGGTCCACTAGGGATTGGTGGATAGTTGACACTTGTGCCCCAGTGTCCCTCCAAGCGATAACCTTCTTTCCGCCCACTCTCAATGTTTCCCTTCGCTCCGAGGGTATGAGAGAGGCATCTGGGTCTGGGGATCTTTGGTGTGATTGGGGTGTAATGAACTGTAATCGGTTGGGGTTCTTGGGGCAGTGAGCCTTTATATGCCCCACAGCATTACATTTAAAACATCGCCCTGCTAAGGTATCACCGGGGCGATGTTGGTTGATGGAGACTGGTGTGGTGGGGTGAGAAGGCGTCTGGGGTTTCCCTTGGGATGT
>NW_020710075.1:0-4073 GCF_002925995.2 Terrapene triunguis
GCAATCACATCAGACAACTCCCTCAGCATCCTCGGATGCAGTGCATCTGGCCCAATGGACTTGTGCATGTCCAGATTTTCTAAGTAGTCCTTAACCTGTTCTTTCACCACTGAGCACTGCTCACCTCCTCCCCATACTGTGCTGGCCATTGCAGCAGTCTGGGAGCCGACCTTGTCTGTGAAGACCAAGGCAAAAAAAAGTATTGAGTACTTCAGCTTTTTCCACATCATCTGTCACTAGGTAGCCTCCCCCATTCAGTAAGGGTCCCACACTTTCCCTGACCACCTTCTTATTGCCAACATACCTGTAGAAACCCTTCTTGTTACCCTTCAAATACCTTGCTAGCTGCAACTCCAATTGTGCTTTGGCCTTCCTGATTACACCCCTGCATGCTCGAGCAATATTTTTATACTCCTCCCTAGTCATCTGTCCAAGTTTCCACTTCTTATAAGCTTCCTTTTTGTGTTTAAGCTCACTAAAGATTTCTCTGTTAAGCCAAGCTGGTCGCCTGCCATATTTGCTATTCTTTCTGCACATCAGGATGGTTTGTTCCTGAGCCCTCAATGAGGCTTCTTTAAAATACAGCCAGCTCTCCTGGACTCCTTTCCCCCTCAGGGGATCCTAAAGGATCTAAACAAGAGTTGAGTTAAATAACTTGCAAGGCACCAGGAGTTCCCACTCCAAACCCCTCTTCATTGCTTTCAGATGAGCCACATGCAGGCTGTCTCACTTTTTTTTCAGAATGAGCCTGAAGTCCACATCCTCCTACAACAAGCAACTGAGGCAATTTACTTACCTAGAATTCCAATGGCAGCCTTTTGGTTTTGGTACACTAGATGGTCACCTACCTTAACCAGCCTGAATGCTAACTCTAAATGGCTGCCTACTATATCTGCTACTGATCTAACTAGCTCACACCACACTATCACTAACTTCTAGAACGCAGTATCGCCAGGCCAGCAAGAGCAGCAGTGAGAGCCTCTGCATCTTGAATACTACGTAATCATGGTCGACAAGGGACAAACTAGAAGGGGCACTCAGGAGAATGTGGATAAATGCTTTTTAACATGTGCTATTGTAATATATCAAATATCTTTGAAACCTGAGTGAAATTCTACGGCCTGTGTTATACAGGAGTTCAGACGATCATAAAGGACCCTTCTGCCCTACAGTCTATGAAATGAACACCCATGTGTTGCTTTTAGATGCCTTGTGAAAGAAGATTTGGGTTTGAAATAAGAAGGTGTCCTGGGTCTTGCTTCATCTTTGAATTTATAGAATTTAAACTCTATCTTTGCTGGATTTATATTTAGCAGGGCCTTTGAGTTATCTATTCCTTGTGTGCTTTACTTGTCTGTTTTCTGGACTATGTTACACCACGTGCTTAGGGTTAAGCCCCATTAGCTTTTCCTTTTTTAATTTCTGCAGTGTTTATATGGCAGACAACAGAGAAAAAGTGATTTGAATCCCAATATTTGAGTCATTGGCCCAAAGCATTTCAGGTAAGATTCAAATTACTTTCATTCTAAACCAATTACTACTATTAATACTTTGCACTTATTTACAGCACCTTTTGTATAAAGACCCTCACGAATGCTTTACAAAGGTGGCAGTGGGTATCCCATTATTTGTAGCACGCACACACACAAGTACTAGTACTCTTGATATTTAACATTTATATCAGAGCTGATCAGGAACCAGAACTTCCATTCCATAAGAAATTCCAACATTTAGAGGGAAAATATCAGTCTGAATCCAAAGGAATAGACAAAATTTGCTAAATGAAAATTCGGGAGCTTTTTTTCAATAGTGTAATTTCAATTCCTTTAATTTCAACTTTTATATGGTATTAAAATATTTAATAGAATATATTGTATACATATATTTAAATTATTTTAATATAATATAAAAGCCAAGACAAAATGAATTGAAGCAGTACTATTGAAACAAAACGTTTTAACATTTCCTTTCAAATAATTTCATTTAAATCCATATGTTCCTGTGAAATGTTTCACTTTCAACAAAGGTGCATTTTTGAAGAAAACTGTAAGCAAGCATTTTTTTGACCAGCTCTAGTTTATACAGAGTAAGAAATATTGACAACAGAAGGGGCACAGAGACATAAGGAACGAGGATTATTTTTTATTATTAAAATGGGAGTCACTAGATGGTGCTATTACACATAGTTTTCCAAGTTTCTTTGCATGAGAGCAGCATTTAGTCCTTAAAAACATGCTAAACTGTTGATGGTTTAGGGGGAACTATTGCAAGCAGCAGGAGACTGTGTTCTTTGTCTTAATTTTTCTAACAACAATTATTGAGGCACAGTTGCTCCCTGGGAACTGAGCATTGGTATTTTGGTTCAGATTACTAAAAAAGGGGGTTGCCTCTGTGACCCTTTTGTCAGTATGAATTGCAGCATCAAAGGTCAAGTTCTTTAAACTTTGGGGACCCTTTCTAAAATAAATAAAACATGTGCTCAAGCCCCCACCCAAAGGTGTGCTCTATTCTCAGCTGTAGGAAACTAAAATGTAAGCTCCCTGGTCACCTTTACAAAGGTTTCTTCTTCTATTCACAAGCAGATGGGAGCCCTCTATAACATCAAACCATTAAAATCTTTTACTTGGGGAAAACACATCTGCCACTATAAAATACAATTAGAAAAACCTATATAGCATATTTGGGTAAAGCCCATCACAGCCTTAGCTAACTACTCCACTGATTGTGCACCAGGAATTCAATCCCCACTCACCTAAAAACCTTGCTCATGAATCCAGATAGATCTGTAGTAGTCAAGTGTGTGCTGGGAGCCAACTCTCCCTATCTCTTTCGGTCCAGTGAGGCAAGCAGCACCAGGTATTGATCCACTCCATTTTGCTGTCACCTATTCATCCCATAGAGTTTACTCCATTCCACTAACACAAGTCTGGTTCAATTAACCTTAAGGGTTCATGCTGTCATTACTCCATCCTGTGGAAGCTGCTCCTCATAGGGTTCCAAATCTCCAGGTGTGAAATTCAGAGCACTGCACAACCCAAAACAAAGTCCTACCCCTGGTATTTGAGACAAAATCCAACATCTCTCTCTGTCTCCTTGGGTTTGGGGCTGTTTCCAGAGTTTCCACCTTTAGCCAGGGTGACCCACTTATCACCAGCACATACCTCCCACAATTCTCCCCTTACAGAAACACATATACATAACCATTTAATATGGTTTCCTAAACAGAACACAACCAAACTCCAACCCAGGCAAAATAAAACAAACGTGGGGCAGAAATGCACTGGAGTGACATTATAATATGTCAATTAAGCCTGCCAGAGCTAGCTTGTCCTCTTTTTGCCTACAAGAGGAACTAGAGTTCAATCCCTCTGAACCTTCAAACTCTGTAGACCTATAGCTTACACATGAATGCTGTTCATAGAATCACAGACATGTAGGGCTGGAAGGAACCTCAAGAAGTCACCAAATCCAGGCCCCTCTGCTGAGGGAGGATCAAGTAAACTTAATCATAGAATCATAGAAGATTAGGATTGGAAGAGACCTCAGGAGGTCATCTAGTCCAACCCCCTGCTCAGAGCAGGACAAATCCCAACTAAATCATCCCAGTCAGGGTGGGCCTTAAAAACCCCTAAGGATGGAGATTCCACCACCTCCCTAGGTAACCCATTCCAGTGCTTCACCACCCTCCTAGTGAAATAGTTTTTCCTAATATCCAACCTAGATCTCACCCACTGCAACTTGAGACCATTGCTCCTTGTTTGGTCATCTGCCACCACTAAGAACAGCCTAGCTCAATCCTCTTTGGAACCCCACTTCATGTAGTTGAAGGTTGCAATCAAATCCCCCTTCATTTTTCTCTTCTGCAGACTAAATAAGCCCAGTTCCCTTGTAAGTCATGTGCCCTAGCCCCCTAATTGCCCTCCGCTGGACTCTCTCCAATTTGTCCACATCCTTTCTGTAGTGGGGGGCCCAAAACTGGACGCAATACTCCATGTGGCCTCACCAGTGCCGAATAGAGAAGAATATTCACTTCCCTCGATCTGCTGGCAATGCTCCTACTAAAGCAGTCCAAT
>NW_020710076.1:0-1290 GCF_002925995.2 Terrapene triunguis
ATCGGGTGGCAGCTCCCAAGGGGGTTTCTGTGATCCAACCCGTCACAGTGGCGTAGTCGAGCAGGATCTGTGCACAGCTGATTGCTTTGAAATACTGGTAGTGATTTTAAGTGAGTTTTAAGTGTGGTGGCTGGAGAACAGACAAAGTGGTTACTGGTTTGTTATTTTCTGTTTGCTTATTTCGGGAAAGGGAAGTAGGGACAGAAAAGGAAGCAAAATAAGTAAGAATGAAGATCAAAAGAAGCTAAAACTACACAAGTTGCAAATTGCCCAGAAAGACTGAACAATGGGCACTGGGAATGTCTCTGTTAACTTAAGAAGCCCCTGAACTGAGTGCATCTCAGTTTCAGTGAACTGCAGATGGGTGTGGCCCAACCTCTGTCTGTGCTGAAGCTGACTGAAGTGTCTAACCTAGCAAGACAGGAGTGGAGGGGTGCCTGTTCTGGCAGGAGGGTGTTCTCTGTGGTATCCCAGCTCATCAAGCGATGGTCTCAAGGGGAGACAAATGGAAATTGATGTACAATTCGCCTGGGAAAAGGCAGACCTGGGAAAGGAAAAGGCTGCCCACCAGCCTGGACTTAAGAGACAAAGCAAGTAAGACCCAGAAGCATGACCTGGCTGTAATGGAGTGGAAGAGGTGCACAGAGACATGTATCCTGGAGCTGGAAGTTGGGGTCCTGGTGACTGCTGCGGTGGGAACAAACCCCAAGGACTCTAGCTGGAAGCAAACCCAACCTGAGTGAAAGGGAGGGGATTTTGCTGGCCAGCGAAAGGTCTCTCATAGCTTGGAGCTGTGAGCCTACAGCTGGATCAGGGTCTCTTTCCCTTTTGGGGGACACAGGAGTGTCTGCCCCATAGGGGAGCCCAAAAACAAATTTTAGGTATACTGCCTCCGCCATGGTCAGTGTCCAAGTCTCTGGCAGTAAGTTCAGGAGGAGGGTGTGACGTTGTGCAGTCTATATGGTTTTATAAAAACATGATAATAAGTGAATATAATGTAACTGGGATAGTTTTATAAAAATTTGATAAGTGACTATAATGCAACTGTGATATGCTTCGTGCAAAAGGTCTCTTGTAAGGTATCATTACAAAGTGCATAATCTACTGAGTATGTTCATCTGATTTGTATAAATGTACCACTCTTGTATCTAAAACTAGAAATATAAAATGTAACTCTGAGGGCCTATTGTAATTATGTAAAGTGTGGGCCATTAATGATGGTTTGGAATCTTAATGACTCCCATTGTCTGCAGATGGCTGTTTACCTGTGAGTCTCCCTGTATATGTGTG
>NW_020710077.1:0-3478 GCF_002925995.2 Terrapene triunguis
ATTGGTCCTTTGGGTCAGGTGTCAGCCAGGTTACCTGAGCTTCTTAACCCTTTACAAGTAAAAGGATTTTGGAGTCTCTGGTCAGGAGGGATTTTATAGTATTGTACACAGGAGGGCTGTTACCCTTTGCTTTATAGTTATGACACGCCCCCCCCAAATCACAGATAGTGTTGGACAGCCGGTTCCACACTGGCTGTGATTTCTTTCTG
Organism: Terrapene triunguis; assembly: GCF_002925995.2. Classification (NCBI taxonomy): domain Eukaryota; kingdom Metazoa; phylum Chordata; order Testudines; family Emydidae; genus Terrapene; species Terrapene triunguis. The sequence goes on from NW_020710077.1 coordinate 210, forward strand.
GAGCTCTAGGAGAAAACAGAGTTAATAAGACACATGCACCTTTAAACATACTACTGATTATATAAAAACTAACAATATGTCCTACATTCCAAGAACAATTTTTAACCAGTTGATTCTGGGAAACTTTCCCGGGACAGTGCATCAGCCACTTTGTTAGAAGCTCCTGAAATGTGTTGTATTTCAAAATCAAAATCTTGGAGAGCTAAACTCCACCGAAGAAGTTTTTTGTTATTTCCCTTGGCGGTATGAAGCCACGTTAGCGCAGCATGGTCAGTTTGTAGTTGGAAACGCCGTCCCCAAACGTATGGGCGTAGCTTTTCCAGCGCGTACACAATGGCGTAGCATTCCTTTTCGCTGATTGACCAGTGGCTTTCCCTCTCAGACAGTTTCTTGCTGAGAAACACGACAGGATGGAATTCTTGATCTTGTCCTTCCTGCATTAAAACTGCTCCCACACCCCGCTCGGACGCATCTGTGGTTACTAGGAATGGTTTGTCAAAGTCTGGGGCCCTTAGCACAGAGTCAGACATGAGTGTCGCCTTAAGCTGGTTAAAGGCCTTTTGACACTCATCAGTCCACTGAACTGCATTTGGCTGTTTCTTTCTGGTTAGGTCTGTCAGTGGGGTGGCGATTTGGCTGTAGTGTGGTACAAATCGCCTATAATATCCGGCCAAGCCTAAGAAGGATTGGACCTGTTTCTTTGACTTTGGAACTGGCCACTTTTGGATAGCGTCCACTTTGGCCTGTAGGGGATTTATAGTTCCTTGACCCACCTGGTGCCCCAGGTAAGTCACTCTGTTTTGGCCTATTTGACACTTTTTAGCCTTAACAGTTAGTCCTGCCTGCCTGATGCGCTCGAAGACTTTTTCCAGGTGCTCCAGGTGTTCTGCCCATGAATCAGAAAAAATGGCCACATCATCGAGGTAGGCAACTGCAGATTCTCCCAATCCCACTAGGAGACCATCTACAAGTCTTTGGAAGGTGGCGGGTGCATTTCGCAGCCGGAAAGGGAGTACATTGAATTCATACACCCCTGCCTGGGTGACGAAGGCTGACCTTTCCTTGGCGGGTTCATCTAGTGGTACTTGCCAGTACCCCTTGGTTAAGTCTAAGGTAGAGATGAATTGGGCATGTCCCAATTTCTCCAATAGCTCATCTGTGCGTGGTATTGGATAGTTGTCAGGACGAGTTACAGCATTTAGCTTACGGTAGTCCACGCAAAAGCGTATTTCCCCATCTGGTTTGGGAACTAGAACCACTGGAGATGCCCATGCACTCTTAGAGGGGCAGATTATACCCATCTGTAGCATGTCCTGGATCTCCCTTTGTATAGCCGCTTGGGCATGAGGTGACTCCCGGTAGGGTGGGGTTCTAATTGGGTGAGCATTACCTGTGTCAATGGAGTGGTATGCCCGTTCACTCCGTCCTGGAGTGGCTGAGAACATTGGTGCAAAGCTAGTGCACAGCTCCTTGATCTGCTGTCACTGCAGACGTCCAAGGGTCGTGGAGAGGTTCACCTCTTCCACGCCACCATCACTTTTTCCTTCATAGTAGACACCTTCAGGCCACTCCGCCTCATCTGTTTCCTGGGCTGTAAACTGGAAAACCTTTAATTCTCTGGAATAAAAGGGCTTAAGAGAATTAACATGGTATACCTTAGGCTTTATGTTGGAGGTGGGGGATGCTATGAGATAGTTAACAGCTCCTAGGCGCTCCTGGACCATGAATGGTCCTTCCCACGACGCTTCCATTTTATGGGCCTGGAGCGCCTTTAAGACCATGACCTGGTCTCCTACTTTGAAGGACCATTCTCTGGAATGTTTATCATACCAGGCCTTTTGCTCTTTCTGAGCATCCTTTAGGTTTTCTTTAGCAAGGGCTAAAGAGTGTCGGAGGGTGCTTTGTAGGTTGCTTACAAAGTCTAGAATGTTAGTTCCTGGAGAAGGCGTAAACCCTCCCATTGCTGCTTCACCAACTGTAATGGCCCCTTAACCTCGCGGCCATACACAAGTTCAAATGGTGAAAACCCTAAACTGGGATGTGGTACAGCCCTGTAGGCAAAAAGCAACTGCTGTAACACTAGGTCCCAATCATTGGAGTGGTCATTTATGAATTTACGTATCATGGCCCCCAAAGTTCCATTAAACCTCTCTCTTTCTCTCTCCTCCATCTCTTTTTCTTTTTGCTCCATAGCTCTCTTGTGGGCCTCCTCTTCGACTTTCTCTTCTCTTTCAGTAGCTGCTTTCTCGAGTTCTTTTATTTCGAGCAGTCTCTTATGATTTTTTTCACTTTCTTCTGCTGCCAGTCTGGCCAGCTCTAGTTTAGTAGCTGTGTCACTGGTACTCATTTTCCTGCTTTGTTGGGCTGGATCACACCCCCTCTGCAGTTCACTGAAACTGGGATGCACTCAGCTCAGGGCTGCTTAGTTAACAGAGATTTTCTAACTAGCTATACCCGAGAGGTAGAAAGAAAAAAAACAATTCAGCTTGTAAATTCCTTTTGCCAGCTGTTTGCTCACTGCTTGAACCCTTCTCTTAACAAAGACCCTTGTTAAAAAAAACTTAACACCTCTGCATTCAGGCAAGGAGAGATAAGATATGCATCTACCTACAGCTCTGCTTTCTAAGCAGCTAGAAAGGAGAAAAAAAAATCTTACTGGCTTTTGGTTTAAAATGATCCCACCACTCTGCCACCATGTCAAGTCTCCTTCCCCACTCTGAACTTTAGGGTACAGATGTGGGGGCCTGCATGAAAACTTCTAAGCTTAACTACCAGCTTAGATCTGGCCCGCTGCCACCACTCCCAATGTGCTAATTCCCTTCCCTGGGTAGCCTTGAGAGACTCTTCACCAATTCCCTGGTGAATACAGATCCAAACCCCTTGGATCTTAAAACAAGGAGAAATTAACCATCCCCCCTCCTTTCTCCCACCAACTCCTGGTGGATCAAGATCCAACCCCCTTGGATCTAAAAACAAGGAAAAATCAATCAGGTTCTTAAAAAGAAGGATTTTAATTAAAGAAAAAGGTAAAAATCATCTCTGTAAAATCAGGATGGAAAATAACTTTACAGGGTAATCAAACTTAAAGAGCCCAGAGGAACCCCCTCTAGCCTTAGGTTCAAAGTTACAGCAAACAGAGGTAAACACCCTAGTAAAAGGTACATTTACAAGTTGAGAAAACAAAGATAAAACTAACACGCCTTGCCTGGCTGTACTTACAAGTTTGAAATATGAGATACTTGTTCAGAAAGATTTGGAGAGCATGGATT
>NW_020710078.1:0-1780 GCF_002925995.2 Terrapene triunguis
GAGAGACTGCTGAGCTGGAATTGATATGCAAACTAGACACAATCAACTCAGGGCTAAATAGGGATTGGGAATGGCTGAGCCATTACAAACATTGAATCTATCTCCCCTTGTAAGTATTCTCACACTTGCTTCTTATCAAACTGTCTGTACTTGGCTACCTTGATTATCACTTCAAAAGTTTTTTTTCTCTTACTTAATTGGCCTCTCAGAGTTGGTAAGACAACTCCCACCTGTTCATGCTCTCTGTATGTGTGTATATATATCTCCTCGATATTTGTTTCACTCAATATGCATCCGAAGAAGTGGGTTGTAGCCCACGAAAGCTTATGCTCTAATAAATTTGTTAGTCTCTAAGGTGCCACAAGTACTCCTGTTCTTTTTATCTGAAAAGTAATACTTGAGACAAGAACCCACTTCAGTTCCTACTACAGCCATGCTAGAGTGAGCTGCAGGGGCAGAAGCACTTCAGAAGGCTGAGCATGGTAGCTAGGCAGCTAAGGTTCCATAACAAGTAGCGCACAGGTGCTAGGAAAACCCAGTGATTTCATAGCTACCACATTAAGCCTGGTGGTGAGTCATAAATGTCACGGCTACTACTGCTCTGTCTAGCAAATAAGTGAAGCTGGAGTGGGAGTGTTTCCCCTGCTTCTGATCTGCCTAGATACAGAGAGGGTCAGACTAGGATCTCAGTTACACCAGCATAAATCTGGAGCAAGCAATTAAAGATTGATGAGGACACAGCAGCCAAATGAGGACAGACACATGCATGGAATGAAGTAGCAGGCAGCAACTTTTATTAAACTTTAACACAGGGAAGGGGCGCAACCTGCCCATCACTCTTACTCTCTTATACCTGATATTTAATTGGTTCCAGTGTGGGGTTTATAGGGCTCTCTAACATATAACCTGTTAACTGGCACCAGGGTTAGAGGCTAGGTAACGCATAATGTGAGTGGCTCTCCTCAGCCTACCTCCCCAAGAATCAGCTCTCTCTGAGTCCCAGCACCATCTCTCCTGCAGGGGGGACAGAAGGTGCAGCAGGGTGGGGACCTCGGCCCACAAGGGCCTCAAATTCTGACTTTCCCCACAAAGGCCACAAGGTTTCACCCTATCACATGAGCCCAAGGCCCATGACCAAAATCCCAGGTCTTTTACCTCTGGGAACTGTTCATTTCATTCTCTTAATCACATTGGAAACTGGCTGCAAGTGGCTGTGAATGAACACCACCATCCCAGTACTTCAATTAGGTACAAAGCACATTCCTACTTTACCCACTGTAGTCTGAAGGTGCTGCGAGGAAGGCAAAAAAACCTCCCCGGTCGTCCACCAATTGGCCCATGGAAGAAAAATTTCCTTCCTAATCCCTTAAACTGGTAATATATGCTGCAGGTCTAGCCTGTCTGGTCGGGTTCACATTGCTAGTTCAGGTGGGCTGCTGGAAAAGAGCCAGCAGAGGCTCCACGTGGCCCTCGCACTGGGCTAAATCCTGGGAATGGAGAATGGTGGCCTTGAGCACCCCTCTCTCCCAGCTAGTCAATGGGTTCCAAAGACTCCTAGTGGGAGGAGCTACCTATTGTCCTTTGGCAAGTGTCTTCCTCCCTTGCTACTGGAACTGTCTTCCTTTCACCACTGGCCCCTCAAGTTAACCCACCCGTTGATGAGGGTAGGTGGCATTTAGGAAAAACTACCCATCTCTTCAACATGAGAAATGCCCAATTTTCTTTACCTGTAAAAAATATAAAAAAATACCTTGTGATGAGCTGCACTAGCTAACAACAA
>NW_020710079.1:0-1434 GCF_002925995.2 Terrapene triunguis
GTAATTATTAGTGTTATTTTATGCTCTCTACAAACATCTGAAAAGTAATACTTGAGACAAGAACCCACTTCAGTTCCTACTACAGCCATGCTAGAGTGAGCTGCAGGGGCAGAAGCACTTCATAAGGCTGAGCATGGTAGCTAGGCAGCTAAGGTTCCATAACAAGTAGTGTACAGGTGCTAGGAAAACCCAGTGATTTCATAGCTATCACATTAAGCCTGGTGGTGAGTCATAAATGTCACGGCTACTACTGCTCTGTCTAGCAAATAAGTGAAGCTGGAGTGGGAGTGTTTCCCCTGCTTCTGATCTGTCTAGATACAGAGAGGGTCAGAGTAGGATCTCAGTTACACCAGCATAAATCTGGAGCAAGCAATTAAAGATTGATGAGGACACAGCAGCCAAATGAGGACAGACACATGCATGGAATGAGGTAGCAGGCGACAACTTTTATTAAACTTTAACACAGGGAAGGGGCGCAACCTGCCCATCACTCTTACTCTCTTATACCTGATATTTAATTGGTTCCAGTGTGGGGTTTATAGGGCTCTCTAACATATAACCTGTTAACTGGCACCAGGGTTAGAGGCTAGGTAACCCATAATGTGAGTGGCTCTTCTCAGCCTACCTCCCCAAGAATCAGCTCTCTCTGAGTCCCAGCACCATCTCTCCTGCAGGGGGGACAGAAGGTGCAGCAGGGTGGGGACCTCGGCCCGCAAGGGCCTCAAATTCTGACTTTCCCCACAAAGGCCACAAGGTTTCACCCTATCACATGAGCCCAAGGCCCATGACCAAAATCCCAGGTCTTTTACCTCTGGGAACTGTTCATTTCATTCTCTTAATCACATTGGAAACTGGCTGCAAGTGGCTGTGAATGAACACCACCATCCCAGTACTTCAATTAGGTACAAAGCACATTCCTACTTTACCCACTGTAGCCTGAAGGTGCTGCGAGGAAGGCAAAAAAACCTCCCCGGTCCTCCACCAATTGGCCCATGGAAGAAAAATTTCCTTCCTAATCCCTTAAACTGGTAATATATGCTGCAGGTCTAGCCTGTCTGGTCGGGTTCACATTGCTAGTTCAGGTGGGCTGCTGGAAAAGAGCCAGCAGAGGCTCCACGTGGCCCTCGCACTGGGCTAAATCCTGGGAATGGAGAATGGTGGCCTTGAGCACCCCTCTCTCCCAGCTAGTCAATGGGTTCCAAAGACTCCTAGTGGGAGGAGCTACCTATTGTCCTTTGGCAAGTGTCTTCCTCCCTTGCTACTGGAACTATCTTCCTTTCACCACTGGCCCCTCAAGTTAACCCACCCGTTGATGAGGGTAGGTGGCATTTAGGAAAAACTACCCATCTCTTCAACATGAGAAATGCCCAATTTTCTTTACCTGGGTAAAATATAAAAAAATACCTTGTGATGAGCTGCACTAGCTAACAACAA
>NW_020710080.1:0-5397 GCF_002925995.2 Terrapene triunguis
CCCCCCCCCAAGATTTGAAAGTATCTTGTCCCCTTATTGGTCCTTAGGGTCAGGTGTCAGCCAGGTTACCCGAGCTTCTTAACCCTTTACAGGTAAAAGGATTTGGAGTCTCTGTACACAGGAGAGCTGTTACCCTTCCCTTTATAGTTATGACACGCCCCCCAAATCACAGATAGTGTTGGACGTTCGGTTCCACACTGGCTGTGATTTCTTCCTGGAGTTCTAGGAGAAAACAGAGTTAATAAGACACATGTACCTTTAGACATACTACTGATTATATAAAAACTAACAATATGTTTCATTCCAAGAACAATTGTTAACCAGTTAACTCTGGGAAACTTTCCCGGGAGAGTGCATCAGCCACTTTGTTAGAAGCTCCTGAAATGTGTTTTATTTCAAAATCAAAATCTTGGAGAGCTAAACTCCACCAAAGAAGTTTTTTGTTATTTCCCTTGGCGGTATGAAGCCACTGTAGCGCAGCATGGTCTGTTTGTAGTTGGAAACGCCGTCCCCAAACATATGGGCGTAGCTTTTCCAGCGCGTACACAATGGCGTAGCATTCCTTTTCGCTGATTGACCAGTGGCTTTCCCTCTCAGACAGTTTCTTGCTGAGAAACACGACAGGATGGAATTCTTGATCCGGTCCTTCCTGCATTAAAACTGCTCCCACGCCTCGCTTGGACGCATCTGTGGTTACTAGGAACGTTTTGTCAAAGTCTGGGGCCCTTAGCACAGGGTCAGACATGAGTGTTGCCTTAAGCTGGTTAAAGGCCTTTTGACACTCATCAGTCCACTGAACTGCATTTGGCTGTTTCTTTCTGGTTAGTCTGTCAGTGGGGCGGCGATTTGGCTGTAGTGTGGTACAAATCGCCTATAATATCCGGCCAAGCCTAAGAAGGATTGGACCTGTTTCTTTGACTTTGGAACCGGCCACTTTTGGATAGCATCCACTTTGGCCTGTAGGGGATTTATAGTTCCTCGACCCACCTGGTGCCCCAAGTAAGTCACCCTGTTTTGGCCTATTTGACACTTTTTAGCCTTAACAGTTAGACCTGCCTGCCATTTGCGCTCGAAGACTTTTTCCAGGTGCTCCAGGTGTTCTGTCCATGAATCAGAAAAAATGGCCACATCATCGAGGTAGGCAACTGCAGATTCTCCCAATCCAGCTAGGAGACCATCTACAAGTCTTTGGAAGGTGGCGGGTGCATTTCGCAACCCGAAAGGGAGTACATTGAATTCATACACCCCTGCCTGGGTGACGAAGGCGGACCTTTCCTTAGCGGGTTCATCTAGTGGTACTTGCCAGTACCCCTTGGTTAAGTCTAAAGTAGAGATGAATTGGGCATGTCCCAATTTCTCCAATAGCTCATCTGTGCGTGGCATTGGATAGTTGTCAGGACGAGTTACAGCATTTAGCTTACGGTAGTCCACGCAAAAGCGTATTTCCCCATCTGGTTTGGGAACTAGAACCACTGGAGATGCCCATGCACTGGTAGAGGGGCGGATTATACCCATCTGTAGCATGTCCTGGATCTCCCTTTGTATAGCTGTTTGGGCATGAGGTGACTCCTGGTAGGGTGGGGTTCTAATTGGGTGAGCATTACCTGTGTCAATGGAGTGGTATGCCCGTTCGGTCCGTCCTGGAGTGGCTGAGAAAATCGGTGCAAAGCTTGTGCACAGCTCCTTGATCTGCTGTCGCTGCAGACGTCCCAGGGTCGTGGAGAGGTTCACCTCTTCCACGCCACCATTCCTTGTTCCTTCGTAGTAGACACCTGCAGGCCACTCCGCGTCATCTGTTTCCTGGGCTGTAAACTGGCAAACGTTTAATTCTCTGGAATAAAAGGGCTTAAGAGAATTAACATGGTATACCTTAGGCTTTATGTTGGAGGTGGGGGAGGCTATGAGATAGTTAACAGCTCCTAGGCGCTCCTGGACCGTGAATGGTCCTTCCCACGACGCTTCCATTTTATGGGCCTGGAGCGCCTTTAAGACCATGACTTGGTCTCCTACTTTGAAGGACCGTTCTCTGGAATGTTTATCATACCAGGCCTTTTGCTCTTCCTGAGCATCCTTTAGGTTTTCTTTAGCAAGGGCTAAAGAGTGTCGGAGGGTGCTTTGTAGGTTGCTTACAAAGTCTAGAATGTTAGTTCCTGGAGAAGGCGTAAACCCCTCCCATTGCTGCTTCACCAACTGTAATGGCCCCTTAACCTCGCGGCCATACACAAGTTCAAATGGTGAAAACCCTAAACTGGGATGTGGTACAGCCCTGTAGGCAAAAAGCAACTGCTGCAACACTAGGTCCCAATCATTGGAGTGTTCATTTATGAATTTACGTATCATGGCCCCCAAAGTTCCATTAAACCTCTCCACCAGGCCATTGGTTTGATGGTGATGAGGGGTGGCAACCAAGTGATTCACCCCATGAGCTTCCCACAGGTTTTTCATGTTCCCTGCCAGGAAATTAGTTCCCGAATCTGAAAGGATGTCGGAGGGCCACCCTACCCTGGCAAAAATGTCTGCTAATGCCTGGCTCACACTTTTAGCCCTGGTGTTGCTTAAGGGTACAGCTTCCGGCCATCGGGTAGCAAAATCCATGAAAGTCAGTACGTACTGCTTTCCTCTGGGTGTCTTCTTTGGGAAAGGACCCAGAATATCCACAGCTACTCGCTGAAATGGGACCTCAATTATGGGTAGTGGTTGTAGAGGGGCTTTAACCTGGTCTTGGGGCTTTCCCACTCGTTGGCGCACCTCACAAGACCGGACATAATTAGCAACGTCCTTGCCCATTCCCTCCCAGTGGAAGGACTTCCCCAACCGGTCTTTGGTTCTGTTCACCCCAGAATGGCCACTGGGATGATCATGGGCTAAGCTCAAGAGCTTTACCTGATACTTAGTGGGAACTACCAACTGTCTTTGAGGATGCCAGTCTTCCTGGTGCCCACCAGAAAGAGTCTCCTTGTATAAAAGTCCTTGTTCTACAACAAACCGGGATCGGTTAGAAGAGCTGAGAGGCGGTGGGGTGCTCCGCGCCGCCGCCCAAGCTTTCTGAAGGCTGTCATCTGCTTCCTGCTCGGCCTGGAACTGTTCCCTTGATGCTGGAGACATCAGTTCCTCCTTGGACTGTGGACTGGGGCTTGGTCCCTCTGGAAGCGATGCAGGTGCTGGGGCTGTTTCCATTGACTTTGAACCGCTGTCCGCTGGTGCACTATGTGGTATTTCAGGCTCTGGCTGAGCCTCTTGGGTAGGGTTATCTGCTGCTTCCGCCAGTTCAGGCTCGCTGGTGCCCTCTGGCATTGGAGTTGTAGACGGGTTTGCAAGCGCTGGACTCAGTGCTGTCAATGGTTCTGGTGCTGGTTGCATTGCCAGTTCCGGTTCTGGGACTGGCTTTGGCTGGGTCTCTGGGATTGGATCCACTACGGCTGTTGCAGTCGTTGGCAGGGGATCCGGTTCCACCACCTGTGTTTGGGTCTCCGGTAACACAGGCGGGGCCCTGGTGGACGGCTCAGGAACAGGGATGGGGGTGAAAGCTTGCTTAGCCTGGCTGCGGGTGACTATTCCCACCCTCTTGGCTAGCTTCACATGGTTGGCCAAGTCTTCCCCCAGCAGCATGGGGATGGGATAATTGTCATAGACTGCAAAAGTCCACATTCCTGACCAGCCCTTGTACTGGACATGCAACTTGGCTGTAGGCAAGGTTACAGACTGTGACACGAAGGGTTGAATTGTCACTGTAGCCTCCGGGTTGATGAGTTTGGGGTCCACTAGGGATTGGTGGATAGTTGACACTTGTGCCCCAGTGTCCCTCCAAGCGATAACCTTCTTTCCGCCCACTCTCAAGGTTTCCCTTCGCTCCGAGGGTATGAGAGAGGCATCTGGGTCTGGGGATCTTTGGTGTGATTGTGGTGTAATGAACTGTAATCGGTTGGGGTTCTTGGGGCAGTGAGCCTTTATATGCCCCAGTTCATTACATTTAAAACATCGCCCTGCTAAGGTATCACCGGGGCGATGTTGGTTGATGGAGACTGGTGTGGTGGGATGAGAAGGCGTCTGGGGTTTCCCTTGGGATGTGGGTGGGGCCTTGGGTTGTCCCCGGTGGTAAGGTTTTGTTTCGGCTTGCCCCTTCTGATATTCGCTCCAACTGCTACTAGCTTTTTTCTTTTCTGTCACCTCCACCCATTTGGCTCCAATCTCCCCCGCCTCGGTTACAGTTTTGGGCTTCCCATCTAGGATGTACCTTTCTATTTCCTCAGGAACACCCTCTAAAAACTGCTCCATTTGCAATAGGAAGGGCAACTCTTCCATAGATTTAACATTTGCTCCTGATATCCAGGCATCCCAATTTTTCCCAATGTGGTAGGCATGTCAGGTAAATGACACATCGGGTTTCCACCTTAGGGCTCTGAACCGCCGACGGGCATGCTCAGGTGTTAGCCCCATTCTGATTCTGGCCTTGTTTTTAAAAAGTTCATAACTGTTCATGTGTTCCTTAGGCATTTCAGCCGCCACCTCTGCTAAGGGTCCACTGAGCTGCGGCCTCAGCTCTACCATGTACTGGGTTGGAATGATGCTGTATCCAAAGCAGGCCCTTTCAAAATTTTCTAAGAAGGCCTCAGTATCATCGCCTGCCTTGTAGGTGGGGAATTTCCTGGGATGGGAAGTGGTACCTGGAGAGGGGTTGCTAGGATGGTCTGATGCATCCTGCTTAGCACTTGCTACTTCCAGTTCATGCTTCCTTTCTTTTTCTCTCACCTCCTCTTTGGCTTTTTCCAGCTCCATCTCTCTCTTGTGGGCCTCCTCTTTGGCCTCCTCTTTGGCTTTTTCCAGCTCCATCTCTCTCTTGTGGGCCTCCTCTTTGGCTTTTTCTTCTCTTTTATGGGCCTCCTCTTCAGCTTCTTTCTCGAATTTTTTAATTTCAAGCAGTCTCTGATGTTTTCTCTCATTTTCTTCTGCTTCTAGTCTGGCCAGTTCTATTTTGTTAGCTACTTCTTTGGTAGTCATTTTCCTGTTTTCTTGTGCTGGGTCACACCCTCTGCAGTTGACTGAAACTGGGCTGTACTTAGCTCTGGCTGCTGCTGAGTTAACAGAGACTTTCTAACAAGCTACTCACGAGGATGTAAAAAGAAAAAAAAACAATTCAGCTTGTAAATGGCCTTTACCAGTCAAAGCCTACTCACTTTGAACCCTTCTCTTAACAAAGCCCCTTGTTAAAAAAAACTTAACACCTCTGCCTTCAGGCAAAGAGAGATAAGATATGCATCTACCTTCAGCTCTGCTCTCCAAGCAGCTAAAAGGAAAAAAAAATCTCTTACTGGCTTTTGGGTTTAAAACGATCTCCACCTCTGTGCCACCATGTCAAGGCTGTATCCCCACTTTGAACTTTAGGGTACAAATGTAGGG
>NW_020710081.1:0-5229 GCF_002925995.2 Terrapene triunguis
ACTCTCCCGAGTTACCTGGTAGCTATGCCTAGGGGGGGTCCCCAACAATCCCTCCTTTGAGAACACTCAACAAACCTTTGTGAGAGTTTTCTCATACTCTAAAGACAAAATGCGATTAAGCTCCATACAATCAGGATCATCAATGAGAGGATATAAGGGAACCTCTGGAGAGGGGGAGGTACAAATCTTACATATGAGCACTTTACAGCAAATGACCAAAAGAATAAGAACAAAACATATTACAACACCTGTGAGCAAGATGCGAACAATGCTTCCCCCTATATCTCCTAGTTTCCCTAAACCAGGTATCCAACCCCAAAGGGAATCCAAAATAGTGGGTTCCCCTTCCTGGGCCTTCCACTGATTAAAGGCCCGTTTAGCTGACAAGATGTGCGTGTTAATGTCCTGTGAAAACTCTGGGACATAGGTACAACACTCTTCTCCAATAAGGGCACAGACCCCGCCTCGTGAGGCTAACACATAATCTAGGGCCTGACGGTTCTGTAAAGCCAGCAGTCGAAGCTGGTACAGCTCAGAACTTATGCTTTTCTCTATGGCTAGGGTATCATTGGCAAACTTAAATTGTCAGAGGTGCTACTGCTAGTAACCATCCACCTTTGACAAAAGTCTGACCAATTTTGAGGTACTACTCTCCAGGGCAATCCCGCTGAATGATGGGGAGTCTGGGCACATATCCAACAGTTGGAAAGATTGAACTCACGGGCAAAGGCAATTTTCAGGGCCTCATATGTGTTGGTAGCCATATCTGCAGGGATGGCTCCCCATCCTGCATGCGATGTGGGTGAAACAGTAGGTAACAGAAGAATTGCCTCTGTGATAAAAAGAAATGCTGTGAGAGACCCTAAACCTAAACCCATATTGTAATCACCACAACCCAAATACCCAGAGTACAATAAGAATTATTGACACTAAACAAGTCAAAAAATAACAAGACCAAATACACAGGCCAGGTCCGCCTTTTGTGAGAAAATAAAACCAATGTTCAGGGTTCTCGCGAGGAGTATGTTGTGACTGTTCAGAAAGATCACAACGCATTCCCAGTGATTCTTACTGTCTTTTGAATAACAGCTTAAGTCCCAAATCGTCGTTAGCAGTCTTCTCCGCAGGCTGGACAGTCCACTGTTTAGGAATGGGCACTGCTTTCAGTCGAGAGTGATGAATCCAGTTCTTGTGTCCTTCGACCTTTGCCGCTGTATGGGTGACAAGCAGGACGGTGTGGGGTCCCTTCCACTTCTCTTGGAGAGGCTCGTCCTTCCAGGTCCGCACGAGAACGGAGTCACCAGGCTGCAGGGAGTGGACCGGAGTATCCAGCAGAAGAGGCTGTGAATCTTTGGTGTATCTGTGAAGAGAAGAAAGAACAGCAGACAGAGAGCACATATACTGAGACAAAAAACCACACCCCATTTCCCATTCCCCTGCCAGAACTGGGGTACCATTCATAGGCCATGCTCTTCCAAACATAATCTCGAAGGGACTAAGCCCTATCCTACCCTTAGGGAGAGCCCGAATGCGAAGTAACACAAGGGGCAAGGCATCAGGCCACTTAAGAGAGGCCTCCTGACAGACCTTTGAGAGGTGTCGCTTGAGTGTCTGATTTGTGCGTTCCACTACTCCACTGGCTTGTGGTCGCCAGGGTGTGTGGAGTTTCCAGGGGATTTGCAGAGCACTTGATATCTTTCGAACCACTTGAGATGTGAAGTGTGTTCCATTATCAGATTCCATCCACTGAGGAAGGCCGAAGCGAGGAATGATCTCCTTGACAAACTTAAGAGCCACTGTCTTGGCAGTGTTGTTGCGACATGGGAAGGCCTCAGGCCATCCGCTGAATCGATCCACTAAGACAAGGAGGTACCTGTATCCTTGGGTCCTGGGAAACTCAGTAAAGTCTATTTGCCACACTAATCCTGGGCCTGGGGTAGGTTCCAGGGTGGCTGGTGGCACTGCTACTCCTGTTCGAGGGTTATTCTTTTGGCAGATTAAACATTCAGCTTGTACCTGTGATGCTAGGGGTTTAAGTCCAGAGGTTAGAAAATATTTAGTCATGAGCTGAGTGAGAGCCTCTCTGCCTGCGTGTGTGGTTTGATGCAGTTTCTGCAACACTGATCGAATCAAGCCCTTGGGCAGGAGGATTTTTCCCTCTGTGGAATAAAGCCATCCCTCCTTTTCCTGGAGACCGAGACTGTCAGCCAGGTTTCTGTCCTCTTGGGAGTACTGAGGGGCTGCAAGCTCACCCACTGATGGGATGAGGGCATGCATTTGGGCATTTTCCTCAGTTGGTGATTTCAGGGTAGCAGCTCGCTTAGCTTCCCTGTCTGCTCTGGCATTGCCCTTGGTTACATCTTGATCTTCCCTTTGATGGGCTTTACAATGCACCACTGCTACTGCTGAGGGGAGTTGTACTGCTTCTAAAAGTCGGAGAATTTGAGACCCATGCTTGACCGGAGAGCCTTGGGCTGTTAGCATTCCCCTTTGTTTCCATAAACCAGCGTGAGCATGCAATACCCCAAAAGCATACTTTGAGTCAGTAAAGATATTAACCCGTTTGGCTTTTGCCAGCTCGAGTGCCCGAGTCAGGGCCACTAGTTCAGCAAGCTGGGCAGATGTTCCTGCCGGTAAACTCTCAGCTTCCACGGTATCATGAAGAGACACAATGGCATAACCAGCCCTCCTTTGCCCATTCACAACAGTACTACTTCCATCTGTATACCATTCCAAGTCAGCATTTGGGAGTGGCTGATCTTTTAGATCTGGGCGGCTAGCATACTGAACATCTATGATTTCTAAACAGTCATGTTCTTGCTTTTCTGTCTCGGGCAGCAGTGTAGCTGGATTAAGGGAGGGACAGATCTGCAGGGTGACTTCAGGATTCTCTAACAGCTTCGCCTGGTACCGAGCAACCCGAGCCTGTGTGAGCCAAAGACCACCCTTAGTGTCCAGCAAGGCTTGCACCATATGAGGAACATACACTTGCACAGCTCCTCCCGGTGTCAGTTTCCACTGAGCCGTAGCTGCGACCGCCCTCAAACAGGCTGGCCATCCCTTTGAAACTTGATCCAGTTGCTTAGAAAAGTATGCCACAGGACGCTTCCAGGCACCTAATAGCTGGGTAAGCATTCCCAAAGCTACCCCTTTTCGTTCATGCACATACAGTTGGAACGGCTTAGATAGATCGGGCAAGCCAAGAGCTGGAGCTTCCATTAGCTTCCTTTTCAAGATTTTAAATGCCCTGTCCACTTCTGGGGACCAATGAAAGGGGTCATGTTCTGCTCCCTTAACACATTCATACAGAGGTTTAGCCCACAGTCCAAACTCTGGAATCCATATTCTGCAAAAGCCTGCCATGCCCAGGAATGCCCTAATCCTTTTGCGGTTGCTGGGGATTGGAACTTGGCAGATAGCCTCCTTCCTTTCGTTGGAGAGCTGTCTTTCTCCCTGCCTGATGTGAAATCCCAGATATTGAACCTCTGAAAGAGCAATTTGGGCTTTGCTTTGAGATACCCTGTATCCTCGCAGTCCAATAAAGTTTAGGAGACTCACAGTAGCTTTGAGACAAGGGATTAGACCCACAGCAGCAATTAACAAATTATCCCACTCCTCCAAGTCTCTGACCAAAGCCTGTCAAAACAGAGTGGGGGAATTTTAAATCCTTGAGCCAATACTGTCCAACAAAACTGCCTTTTAACCCTTCTGTTGTCCTCATTATGCTTTGCAGTATTTTGCTGATCTCACAGTAGCCTGGGCACATTCAGCCCCCCTTCCTCTTGGTTGTCAGCAAAGTCTTGGCTGTGAACACTGACCTTGGACTGAGGCCAGCTGTATTTTCCTCTCAGTTAACTCATTCCGTGCTTTTTCCTCTTCTCCCTTTCTCGGCTTCTTCTAACTTCCAAAGGAACCTTCCACTCTTCACTCATACACCTTTTCCCCAACCATTAACACATACTTATTGGCATCATACACCTTTTCCAGTAACATAACTTCTGTACAAAGCTTTGAAGCAACAAACCAGGACGAGCACACTCACTTCTAAGGATTCCTCTCTATACAACCTCTGGTGTCCAATAGCTTTCCCTTTTAAACCTTAAATGCCTTCTCTGTCTTCCTCCTCCTTAGCCTTGGCTATAACCTGATTCCGTTCCACTTCAGACAACAGGGTTCTCATAAGTATATTACAATCATCCCAGTCAGGCTTATAACTTGCTAGACACCCTTCAAAAATAGAAATGAACTTGCTTGGATTCGTTGAGAATTCTCCAGCCTCTGCCTTGAAAGCGGCCAAATGTACAGGGTCAAAAGGTACGTGCGAAAATACAGATACTATCTGTGCTGCCCGCTCTTGCGTTCCTGGCCGAGCTACCACACTCTCAGTAATCAACGGATACAATCCCACGGGGGGTACTCTCTAAAGCCTGTGGGGGTGGAGGAGCCGAAGGGGACACCGATTCTGGCATTACAACAATGGGAGGGTTCTGGAGTTTAGCAGCACATACTACCGAGCCTGTCGGAGTCAAATGGCACTTGAACAAAATATCAGTCCTATTTCTTAACACCATAGACGTATACGCATAGAGATGTTCATTCCATTTACCTGTTCTCTGACAAAACAAAAGCAATTGAAGGATCATGCTGTAATTAAGTGATCCTTCCGGTGGCCACCTTTCTTGGCACTCCAGCTGGTACTGAGGCCAATCAACTGTACAGAACCTTTTCAATTTACTTTTAATTAACTGATCAGATCCAAACACCTTCCAGTTCACCAGAATGCATTCTAAGGGTGTACACTGTCCCCTGCCGGCTGTACTCTGTCCCTGCCCCATACTGAGGGAGACTCTGGGCGTCCCCAGGTCAAAACAGGCAGACACTGGGCGTCCCCAGGTCAAAACAGATAAAGTCCCCACTGGACTGTTCCTACCTTATCCAAGGGTCCGGTTCTGCACCGTCGCTCTATCCACGGGACCGGTTCCCCACCCTGCTTCTCCACTGTCTGTGTGCGTTGCACCGTTGTGCCCTCCGGGGTCGAGCAAACCACGTCTCTGCCGAGGCCCCCCGATGAAGTCACCGGTGAGCGCTCTGGGCGTCGGTCGTCGTCGTAATCCGTCGGCCACCAGGAGGGATCCGGGCAAGGCTAAATTTCAGCCTCGAGCCCCACGTTGGGCGCCAAAACTGTCACCGCCTGAGGGGCTCGAGGCGGACTTCAAAGGGTCCGTTGGC
>NW_020710082.1:0-5664 GCF_002925995.2 Terrapene triunguis
GATTATATAAAAACTAACAATATGTCCCACATTCCAAGAACAATTTTTAACCAGTTGATTCTGGGAAACTTTCCCGGGAGAGTGCATCAGCCACTTTGTTAGACGCTCCTGAAATGTGTCGTATTTCAAAATCAAAATCTTGGAGAGCTAAACTCCACCGAAGAAGTTTTTTGTTATTCCCCTTGGCGGTATGAAGCCACGTTAGCGCAGCATGGTCGGTTTGTAGTTGGAAATGCCCTCCCCAAACGTATGGGCGTAGCTTTTCCAGCGCGTACACAATGGCGTAGCATTCCTTTTAGCTGATTGACCAGTGGCTTTCCTTCTCAGACAGTTTCTTGCTGAGAAACACGACAGGATGGAATTCTTGATCCGGTCCTTCCTGCATTAAAACTGCTCCCACACCCCGCTCGGACGCATCTGTGGTTACTAGGAACGGTTTGTCAAAGTCTGGGGCCCTTAGCACAGGGTCAGACATGAGTGTCGCCTTAAGCTGGTTAAAGGCCTTTTGACACTCATCAGTCCACTGAACTGCATTTGGCTGTTTCTTTCTGGTTAGGTCTGTCAGCGGGGCGGCGATTTGGCTGTAGTGTGGTACAAATCGCCTATAATATCTGGCCAAGCCTAAGAAGGATTGGACCTGTTTCTTTGACTTTGGAACCGGCCACTTTTGGATAGCATCCACTTTGGCCTGTAGGGGATTTATAGTTCCTTGACCCACCTGGTGCCCCAGGTAAGTCACTCTGTTTTGGCCTATTTGACACTTTTTAGCCTTAACAGTTAGTCCTGCCTGCCTGATGCGCTCGAAGACTTTTTCCAGGTGCTCCAGGTGTTCTGCCCATGAATCAGAAAAAATGGCCACATCATCGAGGTAGGCAACTGCAGATTCTCCCAATCCCGCTAGGAGACCATCTACAAGTCTTTGGAAGGTGGCGGGTGCATTCCGCAGCCCGAAAGGGAGTACATTAAATTCATACACCCCTGCCTGGGTGACGAAGGCTGACCTTTCCTTGACGGGTTCATCTAGTGGTACTTGCCAGTACCCCTTGGTTAAGTCTAAGGTAGAGATGAATTGGGCATGTCCCAATTTCTCCAATAGCTCATCTGTGCATGGCATTGGATAGTTGTCAGGACAAGTTACAGCATTTAGCTTACGGTAGTCCACACAAAAGCGTATTTTCCCATCTGGTTTGGGAACTAGAACCACTGGAGATGCCCATGCACTGTTAGAGGCGTGGATTATACCCGTCTGTAGCATGTCCTGGATCTCCCTTTGTATAGCAGTTTGGGCATGAGGTGACTCCCGGTAGGGTGGGGTTCTAATTGGGTGAGCATTACCTGTGTCAATGGAGTGGTATGCCCGTTCGGTCTGTCCTGGAGTGGCTGAGAACATTGGCGCAAAGCTAGTGCACAGCTCCTTGATCTGTTGTCGCTGCAGACGTCCAAGGGTCGCGGAGAGGTTCACCTCTTCCACGCCACTGTCACTTTTTCCTTCGTAGTAGACACCTTCAGGCCACTCCGCGTCATCTGTTTCCTGGGCTGTAAACTGGAAAACCTTTAATTCTCTGGAATAAAAGGGCTTAAGAGAATTAACATGGTATACCTTAGCTAGGCTTTATGTTGGAGATGGGGGATGCTATGAGATAGTTAACAGCTCCTAGGCGCTCCTGGACCATGAATGGTCCTTCCCACGACGCTTCCATTTTATGGGCCTGGTGCGCCTTTAAAGACCATGACTTGGTCTCCTACTTTGAAGGACCGTTCTCTGGAATGTTTATCATACCAGGCCTTTTGCTCTTCCTGAGCATCCTTTAGGTTTTCTTTAGCAAGGGCTAAAGAGTGTCGGAGGGTGCTTTGTAGGTTGCTTACAAAGTCTAGAATGTTAGTTCCTGGAGAAGGCGTAAACCCCTCCCATTGCTGCTTCACCAACTGTAATGGCCCCTTAACCTCGCGGCCATACACAAGTTCAAATGGTGAAAACCCTAAACTGGGATGTGGTACAGCCCTGTAGGCAAAAAGCAACTGCTGCAACACTAGGTCCCAATCATTGGAGTGTTCATTTACGAATTTACGTATTATGGCCCCCAAAGTTCCATTAAACCTCTCCACCAGGCCATTGGTTTGATGGTGGTAAGGGGTGGCAACCAAGTGATTCACCCCATGAGCTTCCCACAGGTTTTTCATGGTCCCTGCCAGGAAATTAGTTCCCAAATCTGTAAGGATGTCGGAGGGCCAACCTACCCTGGCAAAAATGTCTGCTAATGCCTGGCACACACTTTTAGCCCTGGTGTTGCTTAAGGGTACTGCTTCCGGCCATCGGGTAGCAAAATCCATGAAAGTCAGTATGTACTGCTTTCCTCTGGGTGTCTTCTTTGGGAAAGGACCCAGAATATCCACAGCTACTCGCTGAAATGGGACCTCAATTATGGGTAGTGGCTGGAGAGTGACCTGGTCTTGGGGCTTTCCCACTCGTTGGCACACCTCACAAGACCGGACATAATTAGCAACGTCCTTGCTCATTCCCTCCCAGTGGAAGGACTTCCCCAACCGGTCTTTGGTTCTGTTCACCCCAGAATGGCCACTGGGATGATCATGGGCTAAGCTCAAGAGCTTTACCCGATACTTAGTGGGAACTACCAACTGTCTTTGAGGATGCCAGTCTTCCTGGTGTCCACCAGAAAGAGTCTCCTTGTATAAAAGTCCTTGTTCTACAACAAACCGGGATCGGTTAGAAGAGCTGAGAGGCGGTGGGGTGCTCCGTGCCGCCGCCCAAGCTTTCTGAAGGCTGTCATCTGCTTCCTGCTCGGCCTGGAACTGTTCCCTTGATGCTGGAGACATCAGTTCCTCCTTGGACTGTGGACTTGGGCTTGGTCCCTCTGGAAGCGATGCAGGTGCTGGGGCTGTTTCCGTTGACTGTGAACCGCTGTCCGCTGGTGCACTATGTGGTATTTCGGGCTCTGGCTGAGCCTCTTGGGTAGGGTTATCTACAGTTTCTGCCAGTTCAGGCTCGCTGGTGCCCTCTGGCGTTGGAGTTGTAGACGGGTTTGCACACGCTGTACTCAGTGCTGGCAATGGTTCTGGCGCTGGTTGTGTTGCCAGTTCCGGTTCTGGGACTGGCTTTGGCTGGGTCTCTGGGATTGGATCCACTATGGCTGTTGCAGTTGTTGGCAGGGGATCCGGTTCCACCACCTCTGTCTGGGTCTCTGGTAACAGACTGGGCCCTGGTGAACGGCTCAGGAACAGGGATGGGTGTGAAAGCTTGCTTAGCCTGGCTGCAGGTGACCATTCCCACCCTCTTGGCTAGCTTCACATGGTTGGCCAAGTCTTCCCCCAGCAGCATGGGGATGGGATAATTGTCAGACTGCAAAAGTCCACATTCCTGACCAGCCCTTGTACTGTACATGCAACTTGGCTGTAGGCAAGGTTACAGAGTGTGACATGAAGGGTTGAATTGTCACCGGAACCTCCGGGTTGATGAGTTTGGTGTCCACTAGGGATTAGTGGATAGTCGACACTTGTGCCCCAGTGTCCCTCCACGCAATAATCTTCTTTCCGCCCACTCTCAAGGTTTCCCTTCGCTCCGAGGGTATTTGAGAGGCATCTGGGCCTGGGGATCTTTGGTGTGATTGTGGTGTAATGAACTGTAATCGGTTGGGGTTTTTGGGGCAGTGGGCCTTTATATGTCCCAGTTCATTACATTTAAAACATCGCCCTGCTAAGGTATTACCGGGGCAATGTTGGTTGGTGGAGACTGGTGTGGTGGGGTGAGAAGGCGTCTGGGGTTTCCCTTGGGATGTAGGTGGGGCCTTGGGTTGTCCCCGGTGGTAAGGTTTTGTTTCGGGTTGCCCCTTCTGATATTCGCTCCAACTGCTACTAGTTTTTTTCTTTTCTGCCACCTCCACCCATTTGGCTCCAATCTCCCCCGCCTCGGTTACAGTTTTGGGCTTCCCATCTAGGATGTACCTTTCTATTTCCTCAGGAACACCCTCTAAGAACTGCTCCATTTTCACTAGGAAAAACAGATCTTCCAGAGATTTAACATTTGCTCCTGATACCCAGGCATCACAATTTTTGTCAATGTGGTAGGCATGTCAGGTAAATGACACGTTTGGTTTCCACCTTAGGGCTCTGAACCGACGGGCATGCTCGGGTGTTAACCCCATTCTGATTCTGGCCTTGTTTTTAAAAAGTTCATAACTGTTCATGTGTTCCTTAGGCATTTCAGCCGCCACCTCTGCTAAGGGTCCACTGAGCTGCGGCCTCAGCTCTACCATGTACTGGTCTGTAGTGATGCTGTACCCAAGGCAGGCCCTTTCAAAATTTTCTAAGAAAGCCTCAGTATCATTGCCTGCCTTGTAGGTGGGGAATTTTCTGGGATGGGAAGCGGTACCTGGAGAGAGGTTGCTAGGGTTGGCTGGATTATTCTGCCTAGCCCTTGCTAATTCCAGTTCATGCTTCCTCTCTCTTTCTCTCTCCTCCATCTTTTTTTCTCTCTGCTCCATAGCTCTCTCAGCAGCTTCTTTCTCGAGTTTTTTTTAATTGGAGCAGTATCTGATGTTTTTTTTCATTTTCTTCTGCTTCTAGTCTGGCCAGTTCTAGTTTGTTAGCTGCTTCACTGGTAGTCATTTTCCTGTTTTCTTGTGGTGGGCCACACCCCTCTGCAGTTCACTGAAACTGGGATGCACTCAGCTCAGGGCTGCTTAGGTAACAGAGACTTTCTAACTAGAGAGGTAGAAAGAAAAAAAACAATTCAGCTTGTAAATTCCTTTTGCCAGCTGTTTGCTCACTGCTTGAACCCTTCTCTTAACAAAGACCCTTGTTAAAAAAACTTAACACCTCTGCATTCAGGCAAGGATAGATAAGATATGCATTTACCTTCAGCTCTGCTTTCCAAGCAGCTAGAAAGGAGAAAAAAAAAATCTTACTGGCTTTTGGTTTAAAATGATCCCACCGCTCTGCCACTATGTCAAGCCTGCTTCCCCACTCTGAACTTTAGGGTACAGATGTGGGGGCCTGCATGAAAACTTATAAGCTTAACTACCAGCTTAGATCTGGTCCGCTGCCACCACTCCCAATGCGCTAATTCCCTTCCCTGGGTAGCCTTGAGAGACTCTTCACCAATTCCCTGGTGGATCAAGATCCAACCCCCTTGGATCTAAAAACAAGGAAAAATCAATCAGGTTCTTAAAAAGAAGGCTTTTAATTAAAGAAAAAGGTAAAAATCATCTCTGTAAAATCAGGATGGAAAATAACTTTACAGGATAATCAAACTTAAAGAGCCCAGAGGACCCCCCCTCTAGCCTTAGGTTCAAAGTTACAGCAAACAGAGGTAAACACCCTAGCAAAAGGTACATTTACAAGTTGAGAAAACAAAGATAAAACTAACACGCCTTGCCTGGCTGTACTTACAAATTTGAAATATGAGAGACTTGTTCAGAAAGATTTGGAGAGCCTGGATTGATGTCTGGTCCCTCTTAGTCCCAAGAGCGAACTCCCACCAAAACAAAGAGCACAAACAAAAGCCTTCCCCCCACCAAGATTTGAAAATATCTTGTCCCCTTATTGGTCCTTTGGGTCAGGTGTCAGCCACGTTACCGGAGCTTCTTAACCCTTTACAGGTAAAAGGATTTTGGAGTCTCTGGCCAGGAGGGATTTTATAGTATTGTA
>NW_020710083.1:0-3369 GCF_002925995.2 Terrapene triunguis
AAAAAAAAAAAAAAAAAAAAAAAAAAAAAAAAAAAAAAAAAAAAATCCTTTATGGTAATGATGCTTTTCAGCAGTTACCTGTGAACAAACTTAAAGCTTAATACAGCAGGAAAGACATTGTAAACTTGGTCTGCTGTAAAGGGAAAACTGAGGTACACCACCTCATGAATTTAATAACTGAACAGTGGGATAATTTCCCCATAACTCTTAAAAGATAGAAGCCATTGAAACCTGGCCTGCCTATAGAACAAAAACACAGGAAAATATGAAGGTAATTCCTCTTGTTTTGCCTGCAATCAGCAAGGGTATTTGTAAAAGAAAGGAATATTTTAAGCAATAATAAATGCCACCCCAAAAGGGGTAGAAAAATGTTATTTTTGTCTTTCAGAAAAAGCTAATATCAGCTACAGGACAACCTAATAAGAAACAAATAAAAGTGGGTATGCTTATCCATGCCTGTTGCTCCAAAGCCCTGTAGTAAAGACATCTCACTAGGATCCTGTATGTGGGATAAAATAAATAATGCGACCAAAGTACTGTATAATGGGCTATGTGTATGTGTTAATTCTTGGGGAAAACGTGTTTTAAAAGAATGGAAGTGTTAGCAACCTTCCAATAGACAAATGTAAATGTAATGTAAGTAATGTGTTTACAAAAGGTAAAAAGGTAACATAGTTCCTAAAACAAACAAAAAGGCAATGTGGGAAACCGAACCATTCATATTATACATGCAAATGGCAACATGTTAAGAATTGCCACTGCAGAAAGACATAACAGCTTACTATTGGTATAATATATTTTCTGAATGGTCTCCCACAACTACTGGCATACTAATGTTACTAACCCTAATTGTTTTTTTTTATTTTAAATTGTATGTGTTTAATTGTAACGTTTAAAATGTGCTGTTGGATAAAACAAATGTATGCAAAGCTAGAGCCACAGGCCCAAATCACCTCCCAGTATTTTCTATTATGTGGACTAAATAAGAAGTGACACTGGCGATTAATAATCTTAGTGTCAAAAGGGGGATATGTAGGAGCAGGATTTTATAATGTCCCATAAGAATTAATGTATGATTTGATTTCATCCTGTCAGCCACCCTTTTTGAATAGCAGAAAGGAATGACAGACCAGAACAATCCTTATGACTGATTATGGTCACCCTTTTGTTTTAGAATAAGTTATAATGTCTACTATGGTTTCCTATATGTATTACAAAGTAGGCCTCTAGTTAAATATACATTTCTTTGTTTTAAGGTTTAGTAAGTAAGAAACAGGATTCTCTATTGTGTCTATGTTAAGTAGATTAGAGGAACATTGAAGGCCTGGGTCTCAATGTAAATTGTCTTGGTTATTAATTGTAAAACTTAGCAAGGTTTAATTTGCAATGCCTTTTTGCTCGATATAAAATACTACTGTTTGTATTCACAATCTGTGTGAATAAGGAATGTATGCATCAGGAAAAGATAAGGTGTGAAGGCCATTGTTATAGCCAGAGTCAAGGAAGAAGTAGTAAAGAGACTTAAAGGACATCAAAGAATCATCAGGTACTGCTTACTATCCAGATGGCTGTTAAACTGTCTGGCATCACAGCGTGCATACATGCTTCGCAGTGTAAGAAGGCACCCCCCAGCAAACCAATCACCTCAGGACCACACAGAGTCAATTTTAACTCCAGAAGAAGACGTAGAGAAACAGCCTGCAATACCTTACCATCTACGCTCTCGTAAGGGTTGCCAGAAGCAGACGAGGCCCTAAAGCAAGGCCCAAAAAGAAGCAGTAGTGAGCCTAGCGCCTGCTGCCTGGTGGATGTAAAACCGTAACTGCGGTTCCCTCAGTTGAGGTTGTCAGAACCGGAAGGGCCTTGCCTCCAACATGCGCCTCTGGTGGCGCCTGTTCCTCGGCTACTGGTGTCTTAAGGTCTGGGGAGTCCACAATAACAATTCTTTTATCCAGCAGCAAGTGTGGATAGCTCAGACCCTTAATATTTCTAATTGCTGGGTCTGCAGCCACATCCCAGCCCACTCTCAAGCTGGTGTTCCTGTCCTGGCAATCCCACTCAATTCCCCAGAGCTCACTGGAGGACCTCGTCCGTTTAACAAAACATGGAACAATAATGACACTTGGGAAACAGTGGGAATAAATGTATCTAAATGGATAACTGTGATGGAGGGAAAAGGTCATTGGTGTTGGGTGTGTAATGGACAGGGCTGGATCTGGGAAAAAGCCGTTGCCTTCAGCATACTGTGGCCAATGGTGTATGGGATTATTCGAATAAAACTAAAAAGTGGCGGGCTGGGTATGGGGATATGAATTTTTTCTTGACCTGAGGATCAAACAAAAAAAAAAAATCAATTTCATGTTCCCCCTACAGTAACCTTAGTGAAAACAATACAAACTTTCAACACCATGCAAAAAGGCTCCTGAGGTTACAAGCAGTAGTTGAAATAATGGCAAATGAAATCGGAGAGAGTTTAAAAAACCCTGGCCAAAGAAACAGGGGTGATCCGACAGATGGCCCTCCAAAACCGTCAGGCATTGGACATAGTGCTGGCGGCCAAAGGAGGGACCTGTGCTCTCATTGGAAAAAAAATGTTGTGTGTTCATACCTGACGACACCAATGAGGTAATAGATCACACTAGTCACTTAAAACAAATTGCATATCTTCCCCATGAAGAGCCAAGTTCTTTATGGAAGTGGCTAAGTAACCTATTCAATTTCTCTGACATAGGAAACTGGTTGTTTCAGGGAGCCCTGACTATCCTCTGTGAAATCCTAATGATTTTTGTATGTTTTCAGTTAATCTCCTGTTGTATCCAGAATTGTGTAAGGTATGCCACCCAGGTGACTGCCCCAAAACAGAGTGCTAATATGATGATGTTAAATATCACTGATGAACGAAAAGATAAAAAACTATTAATATGTGAAACCCAGTAATTGTTGGTCTTTGCGTAAGCTTGACCAAAAGGAGGGATTGTGAAAGTGAAATGAATTATATTAAAGAAATAGAATGAATTAAAGAATGCTGTATGTACCTTTAAGTAGAAATGAGAAATGCTGCAAGCCAGGGGGGCAGGAAAGCAGACATTAACTGCTTAATGAATTGCCCCACTTAAGGGCAATTGGTAAAGCATTAGTCTTAGATCGATAAGAGTTAATAAGGAAGCAAGATATGCATATTGTGCTCCATGCATATCTTACTATTTTGCTCTCTCTGTCCCTTTGTTTAGTTCGCACCCTTTTATCTGTATAAATAAGACTGTTTGAATCTTGCATGGAGGCTCACATTATCTGAATGTATTAGCAGAGTGCTGTGCTAATAAAACAGAGTGGTCTGACAAACTATGAGTCCTGAGTCTAACTTTGACA
>NW_020710084.1:0-1827 GCF_002925995.2 Terrapene triunguis
TTGGTTATGTAGGCACAGAAGGTTTTGGAGAAGCAGATAATGCATTTATTTTTCAAGAGCTAGGAACTTTCATCCATCTGTCTGTCAGGAGGCCCTGCTACAGTTAGTCAAATTCAGAGATGGGATTCAAACTGAGTATTTTTATTCTTAGGAAAATGTCCTTATTGCCAGTTTGGGATTTGCCAAATTAGGCAGAGGGAACACACTTACTGATACCAAGATTCTACCACATTTCCCAGAACCAATAAATCAGTTTGCCCATGTTCTGACCTGTTAAGCAATGTTAATTAAAAAATCAACAACAATGTTCTTTAACCAACTTTAAGACGTAGGTGGGTGCAGAAAAAAATTAACCACCAATTCTTTGGTCCTTTTATGGGTAAAAAGGTGTGGCTCTTTTGGATGAAAATAGCCCAAAGAGGCAGGAAATTACAAGTAGTCCCAATAGTGTTGTCTAGAATGTGAAAGAAGGGGCGTGTGAAAGTGAAATGAATTATATTAAAGAAATAGAATGAATTAAAGAATGCTGTATGTACCTTTAAGTAGAAATGAGAAATGCTGCAAGCCAGGGGGGCAGGAAAGCAGACATTAACTGCTTAATGAATTGCCCCACTTAAGGGCAATTGGTAAAGCATTAGTCTTAGATCGATAAGAGTTAATAAGGAAGCAAGATATGCATATTGTGCTCCATGCATATCTTACTATTTTGCTCTCTCTGTCCCTTTGTTTAGTTCGCACCCTTTTATCTGTATAAATAAGACTGTTTGAATCTTGCATGGAGGCTCACATTATCTGAATGTATTAGCAGAGTGCTGTGCTAATAAAACAGAGTGGTCTGACAAACTATGAGTCCTGAGTCTAACTTTGACAATTTGGAGGTTCTACCGAGATGGCAACCGTCTTCACTGGGGCCGTGTGATTCCTGACCATTTTTGTAGGATGACCGTGGCAGCCGGCACCTGGGCATTTGGCCCGAGCGGTCCTCCTACTGAATGGAAGGGCGCACGACCAGAGTGAGGTCTACGCCATCGAACCTGTTGGTTCCCACTCTGTTCTGGTAGGGATCCCGGGATCTGACATCAGGAATCTGGTCAGGTAATTATTTCTGTGTTTTGTCCGGACTGAGGACTGTCCTGTCTCTGTGTCTATCCGTCCTCCTGTGGAGTGTTTGAGTCTGGGTGCCATCTCCGTCCGGGGATCGGCTGACCAAGGGGTTCCTGTCCCCGCGGTCTGAGTGAGTGAAATCTGCACAATCGCAGCCGCACTGCACCTTGGGTAAAACCCTTGGTGTGAAAGCAAGGGCGATTGAGTCAGTAGCCTGTGGGCTCCTTTTGTGTGTTGCACCGGGCATCGCTCTGACGAACCCGAATTTCCTTCTTGTGTGATTGGTGTGTGTAAAGTCCTCCTGTATGGGTAACCAGACGTCTAAGTCGGGACAGTTCCCTAAAGGAACGCCGGCTCATTTTATGTATTTTAGGAAGGGTCCGGACTCCTGTAAATTTCTGGAAAAATGGTCTAAGCTAACTCAGGGAGATCCCAAAACTCAGTGGCCACTGTTAGGATCTTGGGACAAGGACCGAGTGACGTCTTAAAAGACAAACTCGGCCAATCTAAAACTAAATTGGCCAGAGGAGAGGTTAATTGTTTCATGCAGTGGTGGGAAGAGGCAAATCGTAGGTGGACAAAATTAAAACTCGCCTCTCTCAAATATTCAAATAATAACTTAAAAGCTTTATTAAAAGCCTCCTCTCCCACCACCAGACTGAGCGCTCCCCTTCACCCTGTTCTCTGACAAAAAAAAAAAAAAAAAAAAAAAAAAAAAAAAAA
>NW_020710085.1:0-1004 GCF_002925995.2 Terrapene triunguis
AAACAGAGTGGTCTGACAAACTATGAGTCCTGAGTCTAACTTTGACAATTTGGAGGTTCTACCGAGATGGCAACCGTCTTCACTGGGGCCGTGTGATTCCTGACCATTTTTGTAGGATGACCGTGGCAGCCGGCACCTGGGCATTTGGCCCGAGCGGTCCTCCTACTGAATGGAAGGGCGCACGACCAGAGTGAGGTCTACGCCATCGAACCTGTTGGTTCCCACTCTGTTCTGGTAGGGATCCCGGGATCTGACATCAGGAATCTGGTCAGGTAATTATTTCTGTGTTTTGTCCGGACTGAGGACTGTCCTGTCTCTGTGTCTATCCGTCCTCCTGTGGAGTGTTTGAGTCTGGGTGCCATCTCCGTCCGGGGATCGGCTGACCAAGGGGTTCCTGTCCCCGCGGTCTGAGTGAGTGAAATCTGCACAATCGCAGCCGCACTGCACCTTGGGTAAAACCCTTGGTGTGAAAGCAAGGGCGATTGAGTCAGTAGCCTGTGGGCTCCTTTTGTGTGTTGCACCGGGCATCGCTCTGACGAACCCGAATTTCCTTCTTGTGTGATTGGTGTGTGTAAAGTCCTCCTGTATGGGTAACCAGACGTCTAAGTCGGGACAGTTCCCTAAAGGAACGCCGGCTCATTTTATGTATTTTAGGAAGGGTCCGGACTCCTGTAAATTTCTGGAAAAATGGTCTAAGCTAACTCAGGGAGATCCCAAAACTCAGTGGCCACTGTTAGGATCTTGGGACAAGGACCGAGTGACGTCTTAAAAGACAAACTCGGCCAATCTAAAACTAAATTGGCCAGAGGAGAGGTTAATTGTTTCATGCAGTGGTGGGAAGAGGCAAATCGTAGGTGGACAAAATTAAAACTCGCCTCTCTCAAATATTCAAATAATAACTTAAAAGCTTTATTAAAAGCCTCCTCTCCCACCACCAGACTGAGCGCTCCCCTTCACCCTGTTCTCTGACAAAAAAAAAAAAAAAAAAAAAAAAAAAAAAAAAA
>NW_020710086.1:0-2899 GCF_002925995.2 Terrapene triunguis
TCACAGCACTGGAGTCCCACTGACAGCACACTGCTGGGAGGAAGCTCTCAGCACTGGAGTCCCATTGGCCGCTGGCAGCGCACTGCTGGGAGGAAGCTCACAGTCCTTGGCGCCTAGCTGCAGCTGGACCCAGGAAATGCCCTTTGACCTCGGCGCTGGGTTCTTGAAGCCCAGCATTCCCTGTGCTGCCCTGGCGTGGAGTTAGCTGGGCTGCCTGGCCGGGCAGCACCACTCCAAAGCGCAGTGGAAACAGTTCTCTGCGAAGTGTCAGCGTTGATCTGTAAAGCTCTTTGTTGTTGTTGAAGATCAACTCTGGCCCTGCTGCCCTCCCCTCCCTTGCCCCCCCTGGCCCTGGCCGGCCGGGGAGCATCCATATGTCTCCTGTGTGCAAACAGCTGAGAGACGGTTGCGGTCGCTGGCGCAGAAAGGCGGGGGCGGGGCGGTCATTATGGAAAGTTGGCAAGAGGCTGCGGGCCGGGAGGAGAGTGGAAAGAATGAGATCAAACCCAGAAAAATGCAGCCCTGCTGGAGGGCCCGGGAGGAGAGGCCAAGGGGGCGATCCTGACACGCTGGGAAAGGAAGGGAGGGGGGCTTTTGGCCAGGGATTCTGCACGCAGCAGCCGGCTGGGCTGCGGCACCTGACGCAGGTACGTAAAGCCAGGCCTCAGCTGCCTGCTTCCCACCCCTCCTGAGCGGCACCGCCCACCCGTCACAGCGTGGGCCACTGCAGTGCAGGGCAGGCGGGGAGAGGGGAATGGGGAGCCCTTCGGCCGAAGGTGGTGGCTCCCCCATCACTGCTGGCTCTTAAAGCAAGGGGGGAGGTTTTTCTAATAGCTCTGCTCTAGGTGTTCCTTGGGGGACGTTCGCGGGCCTGTTACACAGGAGCTCAAGCTGGAAGATCACAATGGTCCCTTCTGGCCCAGGAATCTCTGAATCTGCCTCCAGTGCACTGCCGGAGCTAGCGTTCCTCTCGTGCTGCCACGGCACGGTGCACGGGCCATGAGTGCAAAGGGAGTGTGACCATGTGGCTTGGAGGTGGCCTTGAACTGGTCACTGGGTGAGGCTAGGAGTGGCTGGAGGCTGGACCTGTGGGGAGCACGCCATGCACCTGTTTTAAGGATCCAGTAGTACTTGCTACTTCTGGGCTTGCTCCTCCCAGCATCCCCTGCCTGCATCTGTGCACGCAGGCTCCAGCACCCTGCGCGGCTGCACACGCCACACCATGCGGGTGCAAAACGCTGCCGTTCTGAATTGCACGTCTTTGGCCCAGGTGTAAGTGTTAACACACTGTACCCTGCTTCACTTGGTGCCCACTGATTGCTACTGGCCTCTGGTCCCTCCACAAGAACCAGTACCTCCGCTATCCAGCGGACCAGGCGACGCATTGCTCTGTCCCAAAACCCACTAGCTAGCCAGCTGGAACCAGTAGGAGCCAGGTGCCAGCTTTCAGCTGGAATTCCCTCTCTAGGGCTCCAGCCATTGGCTGACTCAGGTGCTGCCCCTGCTCCTGAGGAAGCCAGTGGGGTTTTTGCCAATGTTTCAGCAGAAGCAGGTTCTCGGAGAGAAGCATCCCACACGGGGCAGACGGCGACGGGCCAATTCTGCTCTCAGTCACACCTGGGCATCCCTGTTAACTGTTCTAGGTGTCCCAGCTGTGAGTGAGCTCAGGGGGGTTGAGACAATCAGTGGTGCAACTTTCGGGAAGTAGCATCTGCTGCCTGGGAGGCACCGCAGGAAACGGAAGGCCGAGAAAATCTAGAGGACGGGAAAGAAAATGCAAATAGCGTTTAAAGTGGCCAGGAGCAGCCCGCAATGTTCTAACTGAAAAGAAGGGGCCAGAGCCCCCACTGATCTAAACTTGTGCAGCTCCCTTAAAGCCAGCGGATCTAGGCCTAGATGAGGATCTGGGCCTAAACTTTACTCAGCCAGTTGCTAATAGGATCTTGAGTCTTTTCACTTCCAAGTCACTCACTGGTATCCAGACTGGATCATTGGGGACCAAAAGTTGTTGCCATTCGATGGCTGTTCGGTGGCCTCGGTGGAACGAGTTTGTTGAGTTTTCATCCAGCTTCCAACAGTGTCCACATCTCAGAAAACACCCCCCAGTTGGCACTGATTGGCCCAGGGTTTGGTAGAGAGGCCAGGCTTTGAATGGGCCATGGGGACAGAACCATTTTTACTTTATTTATTTAGTCCTTTTATAAGGCAACTATTGTGAGGCATCTAAAAAACGTACAATAAAAACCAAATGCCAAAGAATCAACCAGCCAAATGCAATACGCAGCCAGACAGTGTAAAAAAATATCTGGCACTGGGCCAAGCCTAATAGCCATTGGGCAAACCACTCTGCTTGCACCGGGATCAATTCCCATCTAGCGATAGTAACGAGGAAGGGTAGCAAATACACACACAAGGGGAGGGGCCCATCCCCAACCTAAAACAGGCCAACCGAAATAAACGAGATCTGTATTATGCTTTGAGGGCAGCTAGTGTAGGACTTTGGCAGACTTGCTGTACGTGAGCCAAGGCTCTTCACCTGAGCCGTCCCTGCTCCTGACTGACGCGAGGGGCCCAAATGCCTTCTGACTGCTACTGCTGGGTCGGAAGATACGACAATCACATCTCACCCTAATACTTAGGACTTACAGAAGGTTCTGCCATTGCCAGGACTTTGCATTGTATCCTTTGGGGGTCAGTAGATTGCAGGGGACCCAATTGTCTGGCTCCTATCCCAAGGAGCAGGCAGGCAACCCCAGTTTGTGAGCGTTGAAGCTTCTGGTGCTATTTCAAGAGAAGCAGAAGCACATCTCAGTAACCCAGCCTGACCAAGGCAAGGTCTGCATCGGAGAGAGAGTGACAACCATTCCGGAGAAGGCAAACACAGTAATGGCCACTCTAG
>NW_020710087.1:0-2824 GCF_002925995.2 Terrapene triunguis
TGGACTCCCATTGGCCGCTGGCAGCGCACTGCTGGGAGGAAGCTCACAGACCTTGGTGCCTAGCTGCAGCTGGACCCAGGAAATGCCCTTTGACCTCGGCGCTGGGTTCTTGAAGCCCAGCATTCCCTGTGCTGCCCTGGCGTGGAGTTAGCTGGGCTGCCTGGCCGGGCAGCACCACTCCAAAGCGCAGTGGAAACAGTTCTCTGCGAAGTGTCAGCGTTGATCTGTAAAGCTCTTTGTTGTTGTTGAAGATCAACTCTGGCCCTACTGCCCTCCCCTCCTTTGCCCCCCCTGGCCCCGGCCGGCCGGGGAGCATCCATATGTCTCCTGTGTGCAAACAGCTGAGAGACGGTTGCAGTCGCTGGCGCAGAAAGGCGGGGGCGGGGCGGTCATTATGGAAAGTTGGCAAGAGGCTGCGGGCCGGGAGGAGAGTGGAAAGAATGAGATCAAACCCAGAAAAATGCAGCCCTGCTGGAGGGCCCGGGAGGAGAGGCCAAGGGGGCTATACTGACACGCTGGGAAAGGAAGGGAGGGGGGCTTTTGGCCAGGGATTCTGCACGCAGCAGCCGGCTGGGCTGCGGCACCTGACGCAGGTACGTAAAGCCAGGCCTCAGCTGCCTGCTTCCCACCCCTCCTGAGCGGCACTGCCCGCCCGTCACAGCGTGGGCCACTGCAGTGCAGGGCAGGCGGGGAGAGGGGAATGGGGAGCCCTTCGGCCGAAGGTGGTGGCTCCCCCATCACTGCTGGCTCTTAAAGCAAGGGGGGAGGTTTTTCTAATAGCTCTGCTCTAGGTGTTCCTTGGGGGACGTTCGCGGGCCTGTTACACAGGAGCTCAAGCTGGAAGATCACAATGGTCCCTTCTGGCCCAGGAATCTCTGAATCTGCCTCCAGTGCACTGCCGGAGCTAGCTGCCACGGCACGGTGCACGGGCCATGAGTGCAAAGGGAGTGTGACCATGTGGCTGGGAGGTGGCCTTGAACCGGTCACTGGGTGAGGCTAGGAGTGGCTGGAGGCTGGACCTGTGGGGAGCACGCCATGCACCTGTTTTAAGGATCTAGTAGTACTTCTGGGCTTGCTCCTCCCAGCATCCCCTGCCTGCATCTGTGCACGTAGGCTCCAGCACCCTGCGCGGCTGCACACGCCACACCATGCGGGTGCAAAACGCTGCCATTCTGAATTGCACGTCTTTGGCCCAGGTGTAAGTGTTAACACACTGTACCCTGCTTCACTTGGTGCCCACTGATTGCTGCTGGCCTCTGGTCCCTCCACAAGAACCAGTACCTCCGCTATCCAGCGGACCAGGCGACGCATTGCTCTGTCCCAAACCCCACTAGCTAGCCAGCTGGAACCAGTAGGAGCCAGGTGCCAGCTTTCAGCTGGAATTCCCTCTCTAGGGCTCCAGCCATTGGCTGACTCAGGTGCTGCCCCTGCTCCTGCGGAAGCCAGTGGGGTTTTTGCCAATGTTTCAGCAGAAGCAGGTTCTCGGAGAGAAGCATCCCACACGGGGCAGAAGGCGACGGGCCAATTCTGCTCTCAGTCACACCTGGGCATTCCTGTTAACTGTTCTAGGTGTCCCAGCTGTGAGTGAGCTCAGGGGGGTTGAGACAATCAGTGGTGCAACTTTCGGGAAGTAGCATCTGCTGCCTGGGAGGCACCGCAGGAAACGGAAGGCCGAGAAAATCTAGAGGACGGGAAAGAAAATGCAAATAGCGTTTAAAGTGGCCAGGAGCAGCCCGCAATGTTCTAACTGAAAAGAAGGGGCCAGAGCCCCCACTGATCTAAACTTGTGCAGCTCCCTTGAAGTCAGCGGATCTAGGCCTAGATGAGGATCTGGGCCTAAACTTTACTCAGCCAGTTGCTAATAGGATCTTGAGTCTTTTCACTTCCAAGTCACTCACTGGTATCCAGACTGGATCATTGGGGACCAAAAGTTGTTGCCATTCGATGGCTGTTCGGTGGCCTCGGTGGAACGAGTTTGTTGAGTTTTCATCCAGCTTCCAACAGTGTCCACATCTCAGAAAACACCCCCCCGTTGGCACTGATTGGCCCAGGGTTTGGTAGAGAGGCCAGGCTTTGAATGGACCATGGGGACAGAACCATTTTTACTTTATTTATTTAGTCCTTTTATAAGGCAACTATTGTGAGGCATCTAAGAAACGTACAATAAAAACCAAATGCCAAAGAATCAACCAGCCAAATGCAATACGCAGCCAGACAGTGTAAAAAAATATCTGGCACTGGGACAAGCCTAATAGCCATCGGGCAAACACTCTGCTTGCACCGGGATCAATTCCCATCCAGCGATAGTAACGAGGAAGGGCAGCAAATACACACGCAAGGGGAGGGGCCCATCCCCAACCTAAAACAGGCCAACCGAAATAAACGAGATCTGTATTCTGCTTGGAGGGCAGCTAGTGTAGGACTTTGGCAGACTTGCTGTACGTGAGCCAAGGCTCTTCACCTGAGCCGTCCCTGCTCCTGACTGACGCGAGGGGCCCAAATGCCTTCTGACTGCTACTGCTGGGTTGGGAGATACGACAATCACATCTCACCCTAATACTTAGGACTTACAGAAGGTTCTGCCATTGCCAGGACTTTGCATTGTATCCTTTGGGGGTCAGTAGATTGCAGGGGACCCAATTGTCTGGCTCCTATCCCAAGGAGCAGGCAGGCAACCCCAGTTTGTGAGCGTTGAAGCTTCTGGTGCTATTTCAAGAGAAG
Organism: Terrapene triunguis; assembly: GCF_002925995.2. Lineage (NCBI taxonomy): Eukaryota > Metazoa > Chordata > Testudines > Emydidae > Terrapene > Terrapene triunguis. The sequence goes on from NW_020710087.1 coordinate 2,722, forward strand.
CAGAAGCACATCTCAGTAACCCAGCCTGACCAAGGCAAGGTCTGCATCGGAGAGAAAGTGACAACCATTCCGGAGAAGGCAAACACAGTAATGGCCACTCTAG
>NW_020710088.1:0-3410 GCF_002925995.2 Terrapene triunguis
GCAGCAGAGTGGGGACTCAGTAGGGGGCGCTCTCCCCTCGGTGCCTTTGCTGACCCCAGTGTGGTGCTAGGGGGCGCTGTGCTGCAGGGGGTGGGGTGGGGGCTCAGTAGGGGGCGCTCTTCCCTCGGTGCCTGCGCTGACCCCAGTATGGCAGTAGGGGGTGCTGTGTGCAGGGAGCAAGGTGGGGACTCAGAACGGCCCCAGCGTCTGGCTCTGACGATCTGTTTGCGTCCCTGTAGCTGGGCACCCTGCGTTTCTGTGGCACGACGGAGTTCGCAAGTGGCCAGTGGATTGGGGTGGAGCTGGACGAGCCAGAGGGCAAGAATGACGGAAGCGTTGGAGGAATACGCTACTTCATTTGCCCTCCGAAGCAAGGTAAATAGAGCCCGGACGCCTGGGTTCTGTTCCCAGCTCTAGGATGGGAGTGGGGTCTAGAGGCTATGGGGTGGGACTGGGAGCCCGGACACCTGGGTTCTGCTCCTCTCTCCAGAAGGGAATATGGCTTAGTGGATACTGGGCTTTACAGCTAAGCATTTTCTGAGTCCACCATTGACTGTTGGGTTTTTTTCTCCATCTTCTTAGGGGTTTTTGCCTCTGTGTCTAAAATCGCCAAAGCCACAGACCAGATGCCATCATCGGTGACGTCCACCCCAAAAACCCCCCGCATGGACTTCTCCCGCATGACCGGGAAGGGCCGGAAGGACAAGAAAGGTAGCGGGGCAGTTCTAGCGGCTGAAGCAGCAGGGGCTGGGAGCCAGGACTCCCCAGCTCTGGGAAGGGAGTGGTGTCTAGTGGTTAGAGCAGGGGGGGCTGGGAGCCAGGACTCCTGGGTTCACTTCTATGCCCTGCTCTGGGAGAAGTGGGGTTTAGTGGTTAGAGCTGGGTGGGGGGGAGCGGTGCGGGGAGACAGGACTCCTGGTTTCCACTCCCAGCTCTGGCACTGATTCCGGGCGTGACCTTGGGTGTGCCCCTTTCCTCCCATGTCTCATTCGTCCCCATCTGGAAAGGTACTTGGCTAATTAACCCTGAAGACCCTTTATCACCGGGGGTGGGTGGAAAGAGCTGACCTGGCCTTTGGATCTGAAATCTCATCCAGGGGCTTGACATGGCAGCCGATTAATCAGGGGCGGCTGGGGCAGGACTGCGCACCGGGCTCTTTGCTAGGAGATAAACCAGGCGCCCCCCGGCCCTGTCCTCGGATCGTGCCTGCCCCTCCGAGTCTGGCGGGGGAGAGGTCAAAGCCCCGGCAGGCTGGCCGGCTCTGGTGCGGTAAAGAGCGGAGGGGGAAATTTGCATGCTATTTACATATGCAAATTAGAAAGGCCCAGCCTCCTCACCAACCAATCCCACCAGTTCTCCCCACCCATGTGCCTCACTCCTCCCCCATATTCCAGTCAGTCTCCTCCTCTCCACCCCCTGCCCCCTTTCCACCCCCTCCCTCAGCCAACCTGGGCTTGGCATAGAATCATAGAATATCAGGGTTGGAAGGGACCTCAGGAGGTATCTAGTCCAACCCCCTGCTCAAAGCAGGACCAACCCCAACTAAATCATCCCAGCCAGGGCTTTGTCAAGCCGGGCCTTAAAAACCTCTAAGGAAGGAGATTCCACCACCTCCCTAGGGAACCCATTCCAGTGCTTCACCACCCTCCTAGTGAAATAGTGTTTCCTAATATCCAACCTAGACCTCCCCCACTGCAACTTGAGACCATTACTCCTTGTTCTGTCATCTGCCACCACTGAGAACAGCCGAGCTCCATCCTCTTTGGAACCCCCCTTCAGGTAGTTGAAGGCTGCTATCAAATCCCCCCTCACTCTTCTCTTCTGCAGACTAAATAACCCCAGTTCTCTCAGCCAATCCTCATACGTCATGTGCCCCAGCCCCCTAATCATTTTCCTTGCCCTCCGCTGGACTCTCTCCAATTTGTCCACATCCTTTCTGTAGTGGGGGGACCAAAACTGGACACAATACTCCAGGTGTGGCCTCACCAGTGCCGAATACAGGGGAATAATCACTTCCCTCGATCTGCTGGCAATGCTCCTACTAATACAGCCCAATATGCCGTTGGCCTTCTTGGCAACGAGGGCACACTGCTGACTCATAGCCAGCTTCTCGTCCACTGTAATCCCCAGGACCTTTTCTGCAGAACTGCTGCTTAGCCAGTCGGTCCCCACCCTGTAGCAGTGCATGGGATTCTTCCGTCCTAAGTGCAGGACTCTGCACTTGTCCTTGTTGAACCTCATCAGATTTCTTTTGGCCCAATCCTCCAATTTGTCTAAGTCACTCTGGACCCTATCCCTACCCTCCAGCGTACCTACCTCTCCCCCCAGCTTAGGCCTGGTCTACACTACGACTTTAATTCGGATTTAGCTGCGTTAATCCGAATTAATCCTTAACCCGTCCACACAACGGAGCCAGTTACTTCGAATTAAAGGGCACTTAAAATCGATTTCTGTACTCCACCCCGACGAGCGGAGTAGCACCAAAATCGATTTTGTTAATTCGAATTAGGGGTAGTGTGGCCGCACACCACCGAATTAATGTGGTTAAAATTAATGGGGTAGTGTGGCCGCACACCACCGAATTAATGTGGTTAAAAACCGAATTAATGTGCTTAGTGTGGCCGCGCACAATCGAATTTATACAATCTGTTTCCCAAATTCGAATTATCTAAATTCGAATTAATCTCGTAGTGTAGACGTACCCTTAGTGTCATCTGCGAACTTGCTGAGGGTGCAATTCATCCCATCGTCCAGATCATTAATAAAGATGTTGAACAAAACTGGCCCCAGTGCCGACCCCTGGGGCACTCCCCTTGATACCGCTGCCAACTAGACATCGAGCCGTTGATCACTACCCGTTGAGCCTGACGATCTAGCCAGCTTTCTATCCACCATATAGTCCATTCATCCAAGCCATACTTCTTTAACTTGCCGGCACCTCCTGCTGTGGGCTCCTCCCTCTGCTCCCTCCAAGTCACTCATTGGAGGAGAGAGGAAAAGTTGAGGGCTGGGAGATGGCAGGATTGGCTTAGAGATGGGCAGGGTTTCAATCACCGCTCTGGCACCAGGCTAACCACTGGGGCAGCTGCTGCTGGAGGTCTGGGCAGCCCTGGGCTGGTCTCACTGCCTCTCTGTTCAGTCCTCAGGAAGAAGTCTCCCTCCGTGGGCAGCCTGGACCGAGAAGGGCTGAAGATCGAGATCGGGGACCAGGTGCTGGTGGCGGGGCAGAAGCAGGGCATCATCCGGTTCTACGGCAAGACGGACTTTGCGCCGGGTAAGGTACCGGCTGGCGGGAGGGCAGAGCTGCCGATTGGTGGGTGGAAAAGACTGTAACAGGGTCTTTTAGCTCTGGCGTGGGAGTCCGGGGTTTGAGCCCGCGTCTCGTGCTGGGAAATGGACTGCTGACGGCT
>NW_020710089.1:0-2294 GCF_002925995.2 Terrapene triunguis
GGGCTGGGAGCCAGGACTCCTGGGTTCTCTCCCCAGCTCTGGGAGGGGAGTGGGGTGTAGTGGTTAGAGCAGGGGGGTGCTGGGAGACAGGACTCTTGGGTTCACTTCTATGCCCAGCTCTGGGAGAAGTGGGGTTTAGTGGTTAGAGCTGGGTGGGGGGGAGCGGTGCTGGGAGACAGGACTCCTGGTTTCCACTCCCAGCTCTGGCACTGATTCCGGGCGTGACCTTGGGTGTGCCCTTTTCCTCCCATGTCTCATACGTCCCCATCTGGAAAGGTACTTGGCTAATTAACCCTGAAGACCCGGGGGTGGGTGGAAAGAGCTGACCTGGCCTTTGGATCTGAAATCTCATCAAGGGGCTTGACACGGCAGCCGATTAATCAGGGGCGGCTGGGGCAGGACTGTGCACCGGGCTCTTTGCTAGGAGATAAACCGGGCGCCCCCCGGCCCTGTCCTCGGATCGTGCCTGCCCCTCCGAGTCTGGCGGGGAAGAGGTCAAAGCCCCGGCAGGCTGGCCGGCTCTGGTGCGGCAAAGAGCGGAGGGGAAAATTTGCATGCTATTTATATATGCAAATTAGAAAGGCCCAGCCTCCTCACAAACCAATCCCACCAGTTCTCCCCACCCATGTGCCTCACTCCTCCCCCATATTCCAGTCAGTCTCCTCTCCACCCCCTGCCCCCTTTGCACCCCCTCCGTCAGCCAACCTGGGCTTGGCATAGAATCATAGAATATCAGGGTTGGAAGGGACCTCAGGAGGTCATCTAGTCCAACCCCCTGCTCAAAGCAGGACCAATTCCCAACTAAATCATCCCAGACAGGGCTTTGTCAAGACTGACCTTAAAAACCTCTAAGGAAGGAGATTCCACCACCTCCCTAGGGAACCCATTCCAGTGCTTCACCACCCTCCTAGTGAAATAGTGTTTCCTAATATCCAACCTAGACCTTCCCACTGCAACTTGAGACCATTGCTCCTTGTTCTGTCATCTGGTATCACTGAGAACAGTCTAGATCCATCCTCTTTGGAACCCCCTTTCAGGTAGTTGAAGACTGCTATCAAATCCCCCCTCACTCTTCTCTTCTGCAGACTAAATAACCCCAGTTCTCTCAGCCAATCCTCATACGTCATGTGCCCCAGTCCCCTAATCATTTTCGTTGCCCTCCGCTGGACTCTCTCCAATTTGTCCACATCCTTTCTGTAGTGGTGGGACCAAAACTGGACACAATACTCCAGGTGTGGCCTCACCAGTGCCCGATAGAGGGGAATAATCACTGTCCTTGATCTGCTGGCAATGCTCCTACTAATACAGCCCAATATGCCGTTGGCCTTCTTGGCAACAAGGGCACACGGCTGACTCATATCCAGCTTCTCATCCACTGTAATCCCCAGGACCTTTTCTGCAGAACTGCTGCTTAGCCAGTCGGTCCCCAGCCTGTAGCAGTGCATGGGATTCTTCCGTCCTAAGTGCAGGACTCTGCACTTGTCCTTGTTGAACCTCATCAGATTTCTTTTGGCCCAATCCTCCAATTTGTCTAAGTCACTCTGGACCCTATCCCTACCCTCCAGCCTACCTACCTCTCCCCCCAGCTTAGTGTCATCTGCGAACTTGCTGAGGGTGCAATTCATCCCATCGTCCAGATCATTAATAAAGATGTTGAACAAAACCGGCCCCAGTGCCGACCCCTGGGGCACTCCCCTTGATACCGGCTGCCAACTAGACATCGAGCCGTTGATCACTACCCGTTGAGCCTGACGATCTAGCCAGCTTTCTATCCACCATATAGTCCATTCATCCAAGCCATACTTCTTTAACTTGCCAGCACCTCCTGCTGTGGGCTCCTCCCCCTGCTCCCTCCAAGTCACTCATTGGAGGAGAGAGGAAAAGTTGAGGGCGGGGAGATGGCAGGATTGGTTTAGAGATGGGCAGGGTTTCAATCACCGCTCCGGCACCAGGCTAACAGCTGGGGCAGCTGCTGCTGGAGGTCTGGGCAGCCCTGGGCTGGTCTCACTGCCTCTCCGCTCAGTCCTCAGGAAGAAGTCTCCCTCCGTGGGCAGCCTGGACCGAGAAGGGCTGAAGATCGAGATCGGGGACCAGGTGCTGGTGGCGGGGCAGAAGCAGGGCATCATCCGGTTCTACGGCAAGACGGACTTTGCGCCGGGTAAGGTACCGGCTGGCGGGAGGGCAGAGCTGCCGATTGGTGGGTGGAAAAGACTGTAACAGGGTCTTTTAGCTCTGGCGTGGGAGTCTGGGGTTTGAGCCCGCGTCTCGTGCTGGGAAATGGACTGCTGACGGCT
>NW_020710090.1:0-4052 GCF_002925995.2 Terrapene triunguis
CCTTGGCGGTATGAAGCCACTGTAGCGCAGCATGGTCTGTTTGTAGTTGGAAACGCCATCCCCAAACATATGGGCGTAGCTTTTCCAGCGCGTACACAATGGCGTAGCATTCCTTTTCGCTGATTGACCAGTGGCTTTCCCTCTCAGACAGTTTCTTGCTGAGAAACACGACAGGATGGGATTTTTGATCCGGTCCTTCCTGCATTAAAACTGCTCCCACGCCCCGCTTGGACGCATCTGTGGTTACTAGGAACGGTTTGTCAAAGTCTGGGGCCCTTAGCACAGGGTCAGACATGAGTGTTGCCTTAAGCTGGTTAAAGGCCTTTTGACACTCATCAGTCCACTGAACTGCATTTGGCTGTTTCTTTCTGGTTAGGTCTGTCAGCGGGGCGGCAATTTGGCTGTAGTGTGGTACAAATCGCCTATAATATCCGGCCAAGCCTAAGAAGGATTGGACCTGTTTCTTTGACTTTGGAACCGGCCATTTTTGGATAGCATCCACTTTGGCCTGTAGGGGATTTATAGTTCCTTGACCCACCTGGTGCCCCAGGTACGTCACTCTGTTTTGGCCTATTTGACACTTTTTAGCCTTAACAGTTAGTCCTGCCTGTCGGATGCGCTCGAAGACTTTTCCCAGGTGCTCCAGGTGTTCTGTCCATGAATCAGAAAAAATGGCCACATCATCGAGGTAGGCAACTGCAGATTCTCCCAATCCCGCTAAGAGACCATCTACAAGTCTTTGGAAGGTGGCGGGTGCATTTCGCAACCCGAAAGGGAGTACATTGAATTCATACACCCCTGCCTGGGTGACGAAGGCTGACCTTTCCTTAGCGGGTTCATCTAGTGGTACTTGCCAGTACCCTTTTGTTAAGTCTAAAGTAGAGATGAATTGGGCATGTCCCAGTTTTTCCAATAGCTCATCTGTGCGTGGCATTGGATAGTTGTCAGGACGAGTTACAGCATTTAGCTTACGGTAGTCCACGCAAAAGCGTATTTCCCCATCTGGTTTGGGAACTAGAACCACTGGAGATGCCCATGCACTGGTAGAGGGGCGGATTATACCCATCTGTAGCATGTCCTGGATCTCCCTTTGTATAGCCGCTTGGGCATGAGGTGACTCCCGGTAGGGTGGGGTTCTAATTGGGTGAGCATTACCTGTGTCAATGGAGTGGTATGCCCGTTCGGTCCGTCCTGGAGTGGCTGAGAAAATTGGTGCAAAGCTTGTGCACAGCTCCTTGATCTGCTGTCGCTGCAGACGTCCCAGGGTCGTGGAGAGGTTCACCTCTTCCACGCCACCATTCCTTTTTCCTTCGTAGTAGACACCTGCAGGCCACTCCGCGTCATCTGTTTCCTGGGCTGTAAACTGGCAAACGTTTAATCCTCTGGAATAAAAGGGCTTAAGAGAATTAACATGGTATACCTTAGGCTTTATGTTGGAGGTGGGGGGGGGCTATGAGATAGTTAACAGCTCCTAGGCGCTCCTGGACCATGAATGGTCCTTCCCACGACACTTTCATTTTATGGGCCTGGAGCGCCTTTAAGACCATGACTTGGTCTCCTACTTTGAAGGACCGTTCTCTGGAATGTTTATCATACCAGGCCTTTTGCTCTTCCTGAGCATCCTTTAGGTTTTCTTTAGCAAGGGCTAAAGAGTGTCGGAGGGTGTTTTGTAGGTTGCTTACAAAGTCTAGAATGTTAGTTCCTGGAGAAGGCGTAAACCCCTCCCATTGCTGCTTCACCAACTGTAATGGCCCCTTAACCTCGCGGCCATACACAAGTTCAAATGGTGAAAACCCTAAACTGGGATGTGGTACAGCCCTGTAGGCAAAAAGCAACTGCTGCAACACTAGGTCCCAATCATTGGAGTGTTCATTTACGAATTTACGTATCATGGCCCCCAAAGTTCCATTAAACCTCTCCACCAGACCATTGGTTTGATGGTGATGAGGGGTGGCAACCAAGTGATTCACCCCATGAGCTTCCCACAGGGTTTTCATGTTCCCTGCCAGGAAATTAGTTCCCGAATCTGTAAGGATGTCGGAGGGCCAACCTACCCTGGCAAAAATGTCTGCTAATGCCTGGCACACACTTTTAGTCTTGGTGTTGCTTAAGGGTACAGCTTCCGGCCATCGGGTAGCAAAATCCATGAAAGTCAGTACGTACTGCTTTCCTCTGGGTGTCTTCTTTGGGAAAGGACCCAGAATATCCACAGCTACTCGCTGAAATGGGACCTCAATTATGGGTAGTGGCTGGAGAGGGGCTTTAACCTGGTCTTGGGGCTTTCCCACTCGTTGGCACACCTCACAAGACCGGACATAATTAGCAACGTCCTTGCCCATTCCCTCCCAGTGGAAGGACTTCCCCAACCGGTCTTTGGTTCTGTTCACCCCAGAATGGCCACTGGGATGATCATGGGCTAAGCTCAAGAGCTTTACCCGATACTTAGTGGGAACTACCAACTGTCTTTGAGGATGCCAGTCTTCCTGGTGCCCACCAGAAAGAGTCTCCTTGTATAAAAGCCCTTGTTCTACAACAAACCGGGATCGGTTAGAAGAGCTGAGAGGCGGTGGGGTGCTCCGCGCCACCGCCCAAGCTTTCTGAAGGCTGTCATCTGCTTCCTGCTCGGCCTGGAACTGTTCCCTTGATGCTGGAGACATCAGTTCCTCCTTGGACTGTGGACTGGGGCTTGGTCCCTCTGGAAGCGATGCAGGTGCTGGGGCTGTTTCCACTGACCGTGAACCGCTGTCCGCTGGTGCACTATGTGGTATCTCAGGCTCTGGCTGAGCCTCTTGGGTAGGGTTATCTGCTGCTTCCGCCAGTTCAGGCTCGCTGGTGCCCTCTGGCATTGGAGTTGTAGACGGGTTTGCAAGCGCTGGACTCCGTGCCGGCAATGGTTCTGGTGCTGGTTGCGTTGCCAGTTCCGGTTCCGGGACTGGCTTTGGCTGGGTCTCTGGGATTGGATTCACTACGGCTGTTGCAGTCGTTGGCAGGGGATCTGGTTCCACCACCTGTGTTTGGGTCTCCGGTAACACAGACGGGGCCCTGGTGGACGGCTCAGGAACAGGGATGGGGGTGGAAGCTTGCTTAGCCTGGCTGCGGGTGACTATTCCCACCCTCTTGGCTAGCTTCACATGGTTGGCCAAGTCTTCCCCCAGCAGCATGGGGATGGGATAATTGTCATAGACTGCAAAAGTCCACATTCCTGACCAGCCCTTGTACTGGACATGCAACTTGGCTGTAGGCAAGGTTACAGACTGTGACACGAAGGGTTGAATTGTCACTGGAGCCTCCGGGTTGATGAGTTTGGGGTCCACTAGGGATTGGTGGATAGTTGACACTTGTGCCCCAGTGTCCCTCCAAGCGATAACCTTCTTTCCGCCCACTCTCAAGGTTTCCCTTCGCTCCGAGGGTATGAGAGAGGCATCTGGGTCTGGGGATCTTTGGTGTGATTGGGGTGTAATGAACTGTAATCGGTTGGGGTTCTTGGGGCAGTGAGCCTTTATATGCCCCAGTTCATTACATTTAAAACATCGCCCTGCTAAGGTATCACCGGGGCGATGTTGGTTGATGGAGACTGGTGTGGTGGGGTGAGAAGGCGTCTGGGGTTTCCCTTGGGATGTGGGTGGGGCCTTGGGTTGTCCCCGGTGGTAAGGTTTTGTTTCGGCTTGCCCCTTCTGATATTCGCTCCAACTGCTACTAGCTTTTTTCTTTTCTGTCACCTCCACCCATTTGGCTCCAATCTCCCCCGCCTCGGTTACAGTTTTGGGCTTCCCATCTAGGATGTACCTTTCTATTTCCTCAGGAACACCCTCTAAAAACTGCTCCATTTGCAATAGGAAGGGCAACTCTTCCGTAGATTTAACATTTGCTCCTGATATCCAGGCATCCCAATTTTTCCCAATGTGGTAGGCATGTCGGGTAAATGACACATCGGGTTTCCACCTTAGGGCTCTGAACCGCCGATGGGCATGCTCAGGTGTTAGCCCCATTCTGATTCTGGCCTTGTTTTTAAAAAGTTCATAACTGTTCATGTGTTCCTTAGGCATTTCAGC
>NW_020710091.1:0-4537 GCF_002925995.2 Terrapene triunguis
TCTCTGTACACAGAGAGCTGTTACCCTTCCCTTTATAGTTATGACACGCCCCCCAAATCACAGATAGTGTTGGACGTTCGGTTCCACACTGGCTGTGATTTCTTCCTGGAGTTCTAGGAGAAAACAGAGTTAATAAGACACATGTACCTTTAGACATACTACTGATTATATAAAAACTAACAATATGTTTCATTCCAAGAACAATTGTTAACCAGTTAACTCTGGGAAACTTTCCCGGGAGAGTGCATCAGCCACTTTGTTAGAAGCTCCCGAAATGTGTTGTATTTCAAAATCAAAATCTTGGAGAGCTAAACTCCATCGAAGAAGTTTTTTGTTATTTCCCTTGGCGGTATGAAGCCACTGTAGCGCAGCATGGTCTGTTTGTAGTTGGAAACGCCGTCCCCAAACATATGGGCGTAGCTTTTCCAGCGCGTACACAATGGCGTAGCATTCCTTTTCGCTGATTGACCAGTGGCTTTCCCTCTCAGACAGTTTCTTGCTGAGAAACACGACAGGATGGAATTCTTGATCCGGTCCTTCCTGCATTAAAACTGCTCCCACGCCTCTCTCGGAAGCATCTGTGGTTACTAGGAACGGTTTGTCAAAGTCTGGGGCCCTTAGCACAGGGTCAGACATGAGTGTTGCCTTAAGCTGGTTAAAGGCCTTTTGACACTCATCAGTCCACTGAACTGCATTTGGCTGTTTCTTTCTGGTTAGGTCTGTCAGCGGGGCGGCGATTTGGCTGTAGTGTGGTACAAATCGCCTATAATATCCGGCCAAGCCTAAGAAGGATTGGACCTGTTTCTTTGACTTTGGAACCGGCCACTTTTGGATAGCATCCACTTTGGCCTGTAGGGGATTTATAGTTCCTTGACCCACCTGGTGCCCCAGGTACGTCACTCTGTTTTGGCCTATTTGACACTTTTTAGCCTTAACAGTTAGTCCTGCCTGTCGGATGCGCTCGAAGACTTTTCCCAGGTGCTCCAGGTGTTCTGTCCATGAATCAGAAAAAATGGCCACATCATCGAGGTAGGCAACTGCAGATTCTCCCAATCCCGCTAAGAGACCATCTACAAGTCTTTGGAAGGTGGCGGGTGCATTTCGCAACCCGAAAGGGAGTACATTGAATTCATACACCCCTGCCTGGGTGACGAAGGCTGACCTTTCCTTAGCGGGTTCATCTAGTGGTACTTGCCAGTACCCTTTGGTTAAGTCTAAAGTAGAGATGAATTGGGCATGTCCCAATTTCTCCAATAGCTCATCTGTGCGTGGCATTGGATAGTTGTCAGGACGAGTTACAGCATTTAGCTTACGGTAGTCCACGCAAAAGCGTATTTCCCCATCTGGTTTGGGAACTAGAACCACTGGAGATGCCCATGCACTGTTAGAGGGGCGGATTATACCCATCTGTAGCATGTCCTGGATCTCCCTTTGTATAGCAGCTTGGGCATGAGGTGACTCCCGGTAGGGTGGGGTTCTAATTGGGTGAGCATTACCTGTGTCAATGGAGTGGTATGCCCGTTCGGTCCGTCCTGGAGTGGCTGAGAAAATCGGTGCAAAGCTTGTGCACAGCTCCTTGATCTGCTGTCGCTGCAGACGTCCCAGGGTCGTGGAGAGGTTCACCTCTTCCACGCCACCATTCCTTGTTCCTTCGTAGTAGACACCTGCAGGCCACTCCGCGTCATCTGTTTCCTGGGCTGTAAACCCGGCAAAAATGTCTGCTAATGCCTGGCACACACTTTTAGTCTTGGTGTTGCTTAAGGGTACAGCTTCCGGCCATCGGGTAGCAAAATCCATGAAAGTCAGTACGTACTGCTTTCCTCTGGGTGTCTTCTTTGGGAAAGGACCCAGAATATCCACAGCTACTCGCTGAAATGGGACCTCAATTATGGGTAGTGGCTGGAGAGGGGCTTTAACCTGGTCTTGGGGCTTTCCCACTCGTTGGCACACCTCACAAGACCGGACATAATTAGCAACGTCCTTGCCCATTCCCTCCCAGTGGAAGGACTTCCCCAACCGGTCTTTGGTTCTGTTCACCCCAGAATGGCCACTGGGATGATCATGGGCTAAGCTCAAGAGCTTTACCCGATACTTAGTGGGAACCACCAACTGTCTTTGAGGATGCCAGTCTTCCTGGTGCCCACCAGAAAGAGTTTCCTTGTATAAAAGTCCTTGTTCTACAACAAACCGGGATCGGTTAGAAGAGCTGAGAGGCGGTGGGGTGCTCCGCGCCGCCGCCCAAGCTTTCTGAAGGCTGTCATCTGCTTCCTGCTCGGCCTGGAACTGTTCCCTTGATGCTGGAGACATCAGTTCCTCCTTGGACTGTGGACTGGGGCTTGGTCCCTCTGGCAGCGATGCAGGTGCTGGGGCTGTTTCCACTGACCGTGAACCGCTGTCCGCTGGTGCACTATGTGGTATCTCAGGCTCTGGCTGAGCCTCTTGGGTAGGGTTATCTGCTACTTCCGCCAGTTCAGGCTCGCTGGTGCCCTCTGGCATTGGAGTTGTAGACGGGTTTGCAAGCGCTGGACTCAGTGCTGGCAATGGTTCTGGTGCTGGTTGCGTTGCCAGTTCCGGTTCTGGGACTGGCTTTGGCTGGGTCTCTGGGATTGGATCCACTACGGCTGTTGCAGTCGTTGGCAGGGGATCCGGTTCCACCACCTGTGTTTGGGTCTCCGGTAACACCGACGGGGCTCTGGTGGACGGCTCAGGAACAGGGATGGGGGTGAAAGCTTGCTTAGCCTGGCTGCGGGTGACTATTCCCACCCTCTTGGCTAGCTTCACATGGTTGGCCAAGTCTTCCCCCAGCAGCATGGGGATGGGATAATTGTCATATACTGCAAAAGTCCACATTCCTGCCCAGCCCTTGTACTGGACATGCAACTGGGCTGTAGGCAAGGTTACAGACTGTGACACGAAGGGTTGAATTGTCACTGTAGCCTCCGGGTTGATGAGTTTGGGGTCCACTAGGGATTGGTGGATAGTTGACACTTGTGCCCCAGTATCCCTCCAAGCAATAACCTTCTTACCGCCCACTCTCAAGGTTTCCCTTCGCTCCGAGGGTATGAGAGAGGCATCTGGGTCTGGGGATCTTTGGTGTGACTGGGGTGTAATGAACTGTAATCGGTTGGGGTTCTTGGGGCAGTGAGCCTTTATATGCCCCAGTTCATTACATTTAAAACATCGCCCTGCTAAGGTATCACCGGGGCGATGTTGGTTGGTGGAGACTGGTGGGGTGGGGTGAGAAGGCGTCTGGGGTTTCCCTTGGGATGTGGGTGGGGCCTTGGGTTGTCCCCGGTGGTAAGGTTTTGTTTCGGCTTGCCCCTTCTGATATTCGCTCCAACTGCTACTAGCTTTTTTCTTTTCTGTCACCTCCACCCATTTGGCTCCAATCTCCCCCGCCTCGGTTACAGTTTTGGGCTTCCCATCTAGGATGTACCTTTCTATTTCCTCAGGAACACCCTCTAAAAACTGCTCCATTTGCAATAGGAAGGGCAACTCTTCCGTAGATTTAACATTTGCTCCTGATATCCAGGCATCCCAATTTTTTTGAATGTGGTAGGAATGCCGGGTAAATGACACATCTGGTTTCCACCTTAGGGCTCTGAACCGCCGACGGGCATGCTCAGGTGTTAGCCCCATTCTGATTCTGGCCTTGTTTTTAAAAAGTTCATAACTGTTCATGTGTTCCTTAGGCATTTCAGCCGCCACCTCTGCTAAGGGTCCACTGAGCTGCGGTCTCAGCTCTACCATGTACTGGGTTAGAGGGATGTTGTATCCAAGGCAGGTCCTTTCAAAATTTTCTAAGAAGGCCTCAGTATCATCGCCTGCCTTGTAGGTGGGGAATTTCCTGGGATGGGAAGTGGTACCTGGAGAGGAGTTGTTAGGATGGTCTGCTGCATTCTGCCTAGTCCTTGCTGCTTCCAGTTCCCACTCTCTCTTGTGGGCCTCCTGTTTGGCTTTTTCTTCTCTTTCATGGGCCTCCTGTTTGGCTTTTTCTTCTCTTTCATGCTGCTCTGCCTCGAGTTTTTTAATTTCAAGCAGTCTCTGATGTTTTCTCTCGTTTTCTTCTGCTTCTAGTCTGGCCAGTTCTATTTTTTTAGTTAGTTCTTTGGCAGTCATTTTCCTGTTTTCTTGTGCTGGGTCACACCCTCTGCAGTTGACTGAGACTGGGATGTGTACTTAGCTCTGGCTGCTGCTGAGTTAACAGAGACTTTCTAACAAGCTACTCCCGAGGATGTAAAAAGAAAAAAAAAACAATTCAACTTGTAAATTGCCTTTACCAGTTAGTCAAAGTTTGCTCCCTTTGAACCCTTCTCTTAACAAAGGACCTCGTTAAAAAAACTTAACACCTCTGCCTTCAGGCAAGGAGAGATAAGATATGCATCTACCTTCAGCTCTGCTCTCCAAGCAGCTAGAAGGAGAAAAAAAAATCTCTTACTGGCTTTTGGGTTAAAACGATCTCCACCGCTATGCCACCATGTCAAGGCTGTATCCCCACTTTGAACTTTAGGGTTCAAATGTAGGGGCCTGCATGAAA